>NW_027671030.1:22500-24486 GCF_964199315.1 Orbicella franksi
CACACCCCCCTTAACGATGATGTGACAGCGCCAAACTTGGTGCCTGCACGTAACTCGAGCTGGCCAATTGTTTCCCGCAAAAAGTTTTGAAAATGGTGAAAATCTTAAGGGTGCTTATAGAATAGGGGACCGACGCCCAGTTTTAAGATAGTGTAGCTCACCCCCCTTAACGATGATGTGACAGCGCGAAACTTGGCGCCTGCACGTAACTCGAGCTGGCCAATCGTTTCCCGCAAAAAGTTTTGAAAATGGTGAAAACCTTAAGGGTGCTTATAGAATAGGGGGACCGACGCCCAGTTTTAAGATAGTGTAGAACACCCCCTTAACGATGATGTGACAGCGCCAAACTTGGTGCCTGCACGTAACTCGAGCTGGCCAATTGTTTCCCGCAAAAAGTTTTGAAAATGGTGAAAATCTTAAGGGTGCTTATAGAATAGGGGGACCGACGCCCAGTTTTAAGATAGTGTAGCTCACCCCCCTTAACGATGATGTGACAGCGCGAAACTTGGCGCCTGCACGCAATTCGAGCTGGCCAATCGTTTCCCGCAAAAAGTTTTGAAAATGGTGAAAACCTTAAGGGTGCTTATAGAATAGGGGGACCGACGCCCAGTTTTAAGATAGTGTAGAACACCCCCTTAACGATGATGTGACAGCGCCAAACTTAGCGCCTGCACGTGACTCGAGCTGGCCAATAGTTTCCTGCAAAAAGTTTTGAAAAAGTGTAAAATCCCAATTTTGCGCTCTTTAGGGTGTGGTCTTTGAGCTTCGGGTTTTCGTCAGAAAATTTCGGCAATCATCGGTCATCTTCGTGGAAATCTCTTCGTTTTCGTAACTCTGACATGGTGACGCATGTTTGGAATGCCATGGGGAGCGCTTTGGAGCAGTTTTGAAAAATCGAAATTTTCGAAATTTTTCTAAGTGTCTAAACTTGGTTGGGGGAATAGACGGTTTCGGGTTATAATGTAGGGCAGGCATCGGGAAAGACCGAAAGAGCAATTGAGCTGTATCGGTCCGTAACAGTAAGCCCTGCTCGGTAATGTGTTCTCGGGTACGAAAGGAGGGTATTTGGAGGAAAAAGGAGCAAAGTCGACTAAACTTGCTCGGTCGGTAGCATGAAATGACTGAACTTGTAGCCAAGTTGTCTCGGTGTGGACAACGAGAGAACGGATGGATGTTGTACCTGATGGCCTTTGGCCAAGAATAGCGGCTTAGATTCGGAAGAATCATTCTTCCCCAATGTATCTTGTCGGCATTCCGTGGACTTGGCTGTCTCACTGGTATGCCGGAAGCTTACTAGGGTGAAGCAGTGGAAAGACGTGGCAAAGAGAGAACGGGTTTCCCTCGGACAGGGTCGAACGCCTCGTGCGTCTTCCATGGCCGGGAGGATTCCCAGTGCAGCTTGACGGTGGAATGCCAGCCTCCTTTCAAAGGAAGCAGACGCAAAAGGGTTCCCGCCGGGTTCCCTGAGGGATAGCTACCTGGTTGATCCTGCCAGTAGTCATATGCTTGTCTCAAAGATTAAGCCATGCATGTCTAAGTATAAGCACTTGTACTGTGAAAACTGCGAATGGCTCATTAAATCAGTTATCGTTTATTTGATTGTACATTACTACTTGGATAACCGTAGTAATTCTAGAGCTAATACATGCGAAAAGTCCCGACTTCTGGAAGGGATGTATTTATTAGATTAAAAACCAATGCGGGTTCTGCCCGGTTCTTTGGTGATTCATAGTAACTGATCGAATCGCACGGCCTTGAGCTGGCGATGTTTCATTCAAATTTCTGCCCTATCAACTGTCGATGGTAAGGTAGTGGCTTACCATGGTTGCAACGGGTGACGGAGAATTAGGGTTCGATTCCGGAGAGGGAGCCTGAGAAACGGCTACCACATCCAAGGAAGGCAGCAGGCGCGCAAATTACCCAATCCTGACTCAGGGAGGTAGTGACAAGAAATAACAATACAGGGCTTTTCCAAGTCTTGTAATT
>NW_027671032.1:0-60000 GCF_964199315.1 Orbicella franksi
AAAAAATCGGCTTACAGGAGGTGCAGTCAGAACCTCTTGGGTGCTGCTTTGCGGCATTTTGAACGCGTTACACGTTCCACAGATGATATGGAGTGCCGGGTTCGCCAACTTGACCTCCTTGACATCCGGCTTAGATGGCTATTGCATTGCGCCATGAAACTTGTCTGGGGCACTAAAGGTGACCCAAGACCCCGGTACATTTTGGCGGAGGGATCGCGCACCCCTGGGGCGCGCCCTCAAAAGGTTAGGGCACGTGCACGAACCTTGGAAGGCCTTTCTGAATCGGAAGGCAATCGCCAATTCGGTGACGACCGGCCGAATATAGCCAAGGCGATGGCAGCCGATACGGATGCGGAGATTTCTATGAGAGCTTTGCATGACCACTGGTTTGGTCAAATGACAGGGACACTCTTGTCAGCGGAGGACCTTCCTCCGTTTCCTAAGGGAGAGGAATACTTAGCTGATCTCTGGCGATCGGCGGTGCCAATCCCGAGGGAGAAACGTCTGTCGAAGAGGAACATTTTGAACGCACTACGTCCTTTGGATGGGCGCAAGGCACCCGGTTACGACGGACAAACGTATTTTGCGTACAAGGCCGCAGACCGGAATGCACTGCTCAAATATTGGACAAGTCTCTTTAACTGGCTATACCAACATAGAACATTCCTGCCCAGTTGGAAGATCGGCTTACAGGTTTCTTTACCGAAACCGAACAAGTCTGATTATAGCCAACCTAAGAGCTGGCGACCCATCATCCTTTTTCCTACAGTCTTTAAAGTCGCGTGTCGGGTTATCTCTATGAGGGCAAGTAAGCATTTGATGGTTGCAGATCAGATGAGCCCCGCCCAGAAAGGTGGGATACCAGGGGTTAGTGGCACTACTGATGCCACGTTTCTCCTCCGATCTTGCATCGACCATCATCGACGGCATAAGACTAATCTGTACGTCTTGTTCATGGATGTGGCGAATGCCTTTGGCAGTCTGGAATTAGGTCTCATCGAGAAAATCATCTCTTTGACTAGTACCGATGCAGGCACACGGGGATGGTGGATTGATTCCACACGGGGATGTTCTGTCCACATTAAAAGTGGCCGAAACCTCTCCCCACGTATCCACGTTACTAGGGGTGTCGCGCAGGGGAATACCAACTCTGCACTTACTTTCAATACCATTAAAAATACTGTAAATCTCTGGGTGAACCACGAGTGTGTAGGATATAGATTGTATGACACTTCTATTCCAGATCTTAGCTATGTAGACGACGAGGCCCTCTTATCTGGGAGCATCGTTGATATGCAGGCAATGTTGCGCATTCATGAACAATGGTCCGAATATGCTTCACTGCGTTACGATGTCACCAAGTGTGCGTTTATATGTGAGGAATTTTGGGCCGGTCGAATCTTATCTCCATGACACAATGTTCTATTGTGTGGGCAGGAAATCCCTCAGCTTACCCAGGGCGAGACTTACCGTCATCTGGGACTCGACCAAAATTTTGGCCGATTAGCTGGCTCAGGGAACCGCCGATGTGGCGAGTCGACCACCTTCTTTCCTGACCTCTTTAAGCGTATCACTGACCTCGCTAACCAGGTCAATGACCTGACAGTGTTGCATGGCCGGAATCGCATTGAGCTGCTAGACCAAAATGTCAAATCCATTGCGACGTTCGCCATACAGGCAGTTGAGGTCCCTATGAGTGTACTTGAGCGCATTGATGCCATAGTGTATCGTGCGGTCCGGACTGCCATTGGGATCGGCCCTAAACAGGGTCCTGTCTGTATGCTGCAAGCTCCTACGAGATTGCGTGGTTTGCGCGTTAAAAGCATGGTTGACATTTATAGGGAGGCTCTAATATGCAATACATACCGGTGGTTGAACAACAATGATGGACGACTTCGGGCCATCCTACTTGGAAGAGTAGAGGATACGCGCGTTGACTGTGGAATTGACCAGGATGTAGATGGTACGATTTTCTTCGATTATCGTATCAGAGAGATTCGTCTCCATGCGCGATCTGACCAAGCGGACCCAGAGCCGGGCGTCCAACGAGTGTCTTATAACACTCTTCGACCCCGGCTCCAGTTTGATAAAGGGCGTACTTTAGTACCCCTAATATATCGAGCTTGTGTCCGCTACCGTGTTAGAATTGACTCTGAAGGAGATATGTGGATTTACTCCAAAGGCTCGTGGATTGAGGTGGAGAGCGTTAGGATGTTGCGGAGTCACCTGCGCACGATTTATATCGGGCGTATGTGCCCTCAGCTCCGCGAGCTCCATGCTTGGTCCCAGTGGTCTAGTGAGGCCTCTATCTCTAGTAAGTCTTATCGTTGGCTCCGACGTGATCTTACCCGAGATCCACAATACCAGGTAGCGTGCCAAATGCTCTTCAATGTCTTGCCATGCAATTCGTTGAAGGAGGTGTGGAATCGACGGTCCACCGCCACTGTGGTGGATCCTCAGTGTAACCTATGTAGCTCTGGACACCGTGAGACTGTAAAGCACATTTTGTGTTCCTGCAGCCACCATGCTCTGGCTAACTTGCGGAATGCTCGACACAACAAGATTGTGCGCGAGATCTGCATTTGGCTGGAGATTGCGGGGGCTAAAGGCCGGTTCTAGGATTTACAAGTCTCTACTCATTTACGAGAGATGGTCGACCCCAGTGTCCCCATTCCCCCTCTGAATGAGCGCCCGGATATATGTTTTACATTTGTTCGGGACGGTGTAACGGAGCATCACATATGGGAGATCACAGTTCCAATGGACAATATGATGCATGTGGCCATCGGGCAGAAACAAACGAAGTATGCCCAATTATTGTCCAACCTCTCTGATATTGCAAGGACGACGATGCACTATCAAGTCTTTGCATTCGGTGTAATGGGAGCAATCCCAGCCAACTTTGAGAAAATTCTTGGGTCGCTTTCACCTTCCTCTAAGACTGACTGGCTTGTGGACGAGATCCATAAGGCCTTGTTATACTACAACCATGCGTTGTGGTGTACGCGCGATCAGGAGGTCCGTGCTCGGATGGCGGACCCAGCAATCGGAACTGGACAGTGTTAGGTGTCGTCTCAGCCTTTCACTGACGACGTGAGACCGATGGATGTTCTGGTGTGGAATGATCCTAGGCTGGTTAAGGTAGCTTTGGGGAATTCCGTATTCCGCTTACGCATGTGTACCACCTCCAGCCGTCCTCTTTGAGGATTATAGGTAATAGCACATGAGGGGTAAGGGAAGGCTTGCCTTCATTGGCTGACTGGACTGAAGTGCTTTCGGGCACCCCCAGGTGAAAAGATCGTGGCTAACGGCCTATCTGTTGGTCCTGAAGCGATCTTGTCATAGTGACGAATTTTTGAGCCTCCTTGGATGACAGAGATCTCCCAGCCTGGTTCCTCATACCTTTGCTGACGATCTCATACTCTTCCTAATAAAGGCCCAGCGGCATGTATAGCGCCTGATGAGCAAGATGCCACATATGGTTAAGTAGTTGCAAGAGCTTATCTCCTTAATAGATTTGCCCTGGACTAGTACCATTACATTAAGGAAAGCAATTTCCCTCACAATCGCACGGTTGACACCTGGCAAGTGTTCCTTGGTGGTGCTGAACAGTTCTTCGACCTTCGAGTCAGCACCTCCTTCGGGGGAGATATCATCGGAGCCCTTGGGCTCTGATGCCCCATTGTTCACCCACCAATAGGGAACGTGAGCTGGGTTTAGACCGTCGTGAGACAGGTTAGTTTTACCCTACTGATGAAGTGTTGTTGCAATAGTAATTCTGCTCAGTACGAGAGGAACCGCAGATTCAGACAATTGGCATTTGCACTTGGCTGAAAAGCCAATGGTGCGAAGCTACCATCTGTTGGATTATGACTGAACGCCTCTAAGTCAGAATCCGTGCTAGAAAGCAACGATGATTACCTCCAGAGAACTTTAGGCGAACCAGAATAGAGGACTTCGGTCCTCATGCGTCCCAAGGTGCCAAGGAGGACAAGAACCTCCAAGGCACTACCGATAGCAAACTCTAATGTTTCTGGAGATAAATCCTTTGCAGACGACTTAAATAAAGAACGGGGTATTGTAAGTTGTAGAGTAGCCTTGTTGCTACGATCTTCTGAGATTAAGCCTTTGTTCTAAGATTTGTTAAAAACATGTCTTCTTTTTTCTTGAAGTCCAACAAGGCTCCCCTCGTCTGCCACTGCCAGGAGGGTGCCAAAGAAGAAGTGGTGCCTGCAGGCTTGGGCTAGCTTGTGGCAGCCAAGTGATGGAAAGGAGGCCACGTCTGGTCTGGGACGTGACTGTCAATTTTTTTTTAAAGTCCAAAAGGCTCCCCTCGCTTGGGATCATGCAGTAAAAATTTTTTCTAAGTCCGAAAGGCTCCTGTCGTTTGAAATGGTGAAACTCGGGGAGCCTTTTGGACTTAGAAAAATTTGACCGCCAGGTACCAAACGACGGGAGACTTTGTGGACTTAGAGTAATTTGAGCAGAAAGATGTTTCGGGAAAGAGGCTCCCCTTTTTGACTTGCAGTAACATGAGCTGGAACTCGGGGAGCCTTTTGGACTTAGGGCTAGGGTTAGGGTTGGGTAAGGGTTGGGGTAAGGGTTAGGTTTATATTCCTGTGTAGACTCGCCCTCTTCGGTTGCACCTGGCCCCCCTAAAATTCGCACCTCGCCCCCTCGGTTTTATCCCGTCCCCCTTGCAGTTGCACATTGCTCCCTTTGGTGAACCTCGCCCCCCTGAGGATTGCACCTTGCCCCCCTTCCGGTTGCAGCTCGCGTCCTTGGTCGCACCTCGACCCCTTAAAGTGTCCCTGGCCCCCTTAGCGCATTTGCGTAAAATTTGATACAGGATTATTTGCTTTAGATTTGTCAGATTTTTGGCGAATTGCTTGAAACTTTCAGGAAATGTTTAGATTGGGATGGTTTGTAAGATGTGATAGTTGTTTTTCCGTGAGAAAGGGTTTTAAATTTTTTGATTCTTCACACCCACAGTTTGAGTTTTATGTTTGAAGCATTTTTGAAGTGATTTTACTCGGACAACATTTAATCTATGTTAAACATTTTCTGCGTACCTGTTCTCTGATCAATTGGCTATTAAAGTATGTATTTGCTTTTCTTTTTAGTTAAAAAGGTTAGAAGATATCTGTTTTGAAAAACTGTTTTGCGAGTGGCCGCCATCTTGGATTTTTTCCAAAGGGGTTGTATGGCGATTTTGGTCAAAATTTTGAAAGTGTCTAAAAGGCTTTCTTTAACTTAGTTTATGGCTAAAAGAACTATTTTCGCCATAAACTAAGTGAAAGTCTTTTAGACACTTGCCTATGCAACCCCTTTGGACAAAAATCCAAGATGGCGGCCATCCGCAAACGAAATCTTTAAAAATGAAAAAAATATTTTTTTTCATAAATTTAGCAAGTGGCAAAGAACAGAAACTCTTAAAAAAGAAAGGAAAAAAAGAAAAAAAAATTCATATAGATGTTCTGAGCAGGGCTCGAACTCCCTGCCTTCGGGTTGGTCTCGAACCCGGGAATACTGACGACGAGAATGTGCATTTAACACTTCGCAATCTCACCGTTAGTTAGTTTTATGTACAATATTTAGGTATAAATGAGTAACTTCCCGGAAGTTAACCGCTTAACTGGAAGTTAACCTCTTTTGATGGAAATACACACTGAACAGTGAAATAAAAGTGTCAGTCATTCTATATATTGCCTGTAGTGGAATTTTCTATTTGTTTTTGTTATAATTTTTTTTTTGTGCTCATTTTCTGTTTTTTTTTCATGTGCAACTTGCTACACACTTCAAAAATAGTTATTTTGTGAGGAAAGAAAAATTGCGCCGAGTTGGTCTCGAACCCGGGGAAGATGAAGATGAGATTGTCCAGTTAACACATGACAATCTCACCATAAATTAATTTTATGTACAATTTTTAGGTATAAATGAGTAACTTCCCAGAAGTCAACCGCTTAACCGGAAGTTAACCTCTTTTGATGGAAATACACTCTGAACAGTGAAATCAAAGTGTTTGCCATTCTATATATTGCCTGTAGTGAAATTTTCTGTTTGTTTTTGTCGTAATTTTTTTTTGCTCAGTTTTTGGGTTTTTTTCATGTGCAACTTGCTACACGCTTCAAAAATAGTTATTTTGTGAGGAAAAAAAATTGCGCCGGGTTGGTCTCGAACCCGGGAAAACTGGTGTCGAGGATGTACGTAATAACCACTACGCCACCCCGACACCATACGATGTTATGCCACAACTTTAGGTATAAAAGAGTAAATTACCGGAAGTTAACCGCGTAACAAAAAAATGTTTTTGATTTCAAATATAGACTTGTGAAATTTAGAAAGTAAACGGGCTACACTCCCATGTCGTCTGGACCTCATTGGTGAAAACCGCGCAGAAAACGGCCCATTGGGGAATTTTTTATGAATTTTTTTGTAGTGACCAGTTGTAAAGGAAAGTTCAGTGCATACTACATGACGTCCCTGTTCTCAAGACCTTCGAACCGTGAGTACACGCTTTTTGAGCTCCGTTATTTTTGTTGTTTGGCACCCTTAGAACACTGGGCAGAAGCAATCCAACTATCGGAGGAGGTGTCTAAGGTGCTCGGGCACCTTTCTTGAACATTTTCTTCCCATAAAAAACGGTTGCTTCTGCGCAGGCTTTGGTCAAAGTTTAAGGGTGCAATCTTGACCAATATGTTGTTGAAGGACCTCGTTATTAGAACTGGAGGACCTTTTATTGATGTTTTGATGTTATATCATGCTTGTTCATGTTGTAAGGAAGCGTTTGGTGTTGATTTTGTGGAAATCGGTTCCTTTGTTGATTAGTTATGACGTCATTTGTGTCGAAATTTTACACCTTAATAACTTTACGAGGTTTTAACCATTTGGCCAGCAAATTATAGCGTCGGATAGGCCTTGACATAGGCTACGTGCGTGCCAAATTTAGTAGCAAATGATAAAATTCTCGCAAAGTTATTAGCGGTTAAAATTTTATACAAAATGGCGGACACAAGTTTGTTGGTACCATACCCTCAGCGGTTTTAACGCGAAAACGAGGGAAACTTTAACTGCTAATAACTCAAAGAGGATTGAACCGTTTGACTTGCAATTTGAAGCAAAGACAGAATGCAACAAGGGTTATCTGTTGTGTGGGTCACGTGAGTGCCAGGCTTTAGTCTAATGTCTGTAAGTATGCCGGACTTTTACTGCTTAGAACTTTAAGATAATATTGAGGCAGTCTTTCAAATCTACAGACATAATAGAATGCAAAGGTAGCTATCTGTATAGAATGTTGATTTCACCCCTAACTGTAATGTCTGTAAGTGTGGGCACTCGTTACTGGAACTTGAGGTCCTCATTAGAGACTAAGGCAAGGTTTTTTTTCCTGCATCGTTTTTTGTAGCTGAGCCAGTCACCATGAGCCGCCGTGCTAGATACACGCCATCCGAGGACCACGCGCTCCAGGCCTTCGTTCATGCTAACAAGATGAAGTACCCCGTTAGCGGAAATAAATTGTGGCTCTTCGCAGAGGCCCAAAGAGTAACTGGTCATTCCTGGCAATCCATGAAGGCCAGGTATATGCTGTTGTCTGGGGCCTCTGCGAAGAAGGGCAAAAAGAAGCCCTCAACGAGACCCTCCCTGGGAAGCGGCGCTCAGGGTACAATTCCATTTCGGCCGTTGTTCACCTCCACATCCACCCGCCCCACCTCCACCCACCCCACATCCACCCACCCCACCTCCACCCTCACCACCTCGACTTGCACCACGTCCACCCGCCCCACCTCCACCCACTCCACCCACTCCTCGACGTCGACCGTTCCACGACGAGTTATTGTGACGGACGCGACGACTCAGACAGACGGTACGGGGATGGTCAGCGTCGGGGTTGGCATCCACCTGTTCTGCCCTGTCACGCAGTACAGGCCGGTGGATGTCAGCACCCAAACAGGGCGTCTGCCATCCCAACACAGACGTTCACATTCATTTTAGACATGCATGCACCATGCATTACCATACGCATCATACGTACGTCATACGCCCATACATTCTCTTTGTAAATAAATTTTGTAAATAGACGTTCATATTAGTGTATGTAAGAAAAATAGCCCAAAAAAAAAACAAAATACATAGACCAAAAACTCACATTATTGTAAATAGTTTCAATTCAACAAAGTTGAATTTTTGTAAATACCTTTGTAACTAGAATTGTCAAATAGAAGATGTTAACTTAAGACTTATTTATTGTAAATGTCACTGTACAAAAAATTGTATATATTTTAACCTCTGTAAAAACAGCCATGTAAATACGTCATTGTTGCTTTAGACTTAGGCTCGGCGCTTTATGTCTCCCGTCAGGGATCAAACACGAGTTGGAGTAGCCAATCTCCGAGGAGTGCCCCACGGGAACATCTAGTGTCTTTACAGTCTAAGTTTTTAATTATTTTTGGGGTACAAGAGGGTGTTGATGCGCAACTTGCGGACAGGAAGTCCGTTAGGCTTTCTGGGCAGTTTGTAAGCCCCGGTCTGTCTAATCGCCTCTCACACCCAAAGCCAACTCCACCTCCTCGTGGTGCACCCTGGGTAGCCTGGCCTTGCGGCTAAGGTTAGCAGACGGAGCTCTGGCTGAAAGCTGGAGGGGTTAATCATCCCTTCAGTGGAAAATGGCCTGCAATTGAACACAGTGGGACAAAGAAGATGCAAGAAAACGTGACAGCAGTCATAACAGATGTGCACAAAGATGTAACCCCTTTAGTCTGGCCTCTCCCCTTCAGATCTGTGCAGGTCTTTGGTTCATGAAGGCACACAAGCCTTTCAATCACGACAAGGTAGGACTACTGTGAGAGGAAAACATGTAATGATGGTTTCCCAGTCCCCCCCCCTTGCCGTATGAAACGGCAAGAGTACTACCCAGAGACTGAGCGTGTTTGTGGGGCACTCCCCGGGGGTTGGCTACCCCAGCTCGCGTTTGATCCCTGACAAACTGCTCAGTCCCCGGAGGGTATCATCGGGTCACCAGGCCGACTCATTGTCGCCAGGACTATTTACAATATTTACAATTCTATGTGCAATTAAAATATTTACAATTTTATATACAATTTTATATACAATAAATAAAGATACTTTAGATTTTTGATCTGTACAATTCTACTTACAATGATATTTACAGGAGTTCAGCTTGGCTCAACTATGTAATGTGAACTTTTTTGTTTTTTTTTCCAGTTCAGACGCAACGTTCAACACAATGTGGTCCATCACGTGTCATCAAGAGATTCACCCGCTGTTAAGACAACAGGAACCCCTCTCTCTTCCGGACCACACAGAACAAACACAACGGAAGTCTAATTAAACTATTGGGCCACCAACCCAGTCAAGTCGAACGACGTGCCTACTTCTTTTTTCTGAAGAGATTCTTCAATTTGTTGTAAAGGCGCGCCCATCCTTCTTGTTCCATGAGGTCCTTCAGCCGACGATCGTTATTGATGGTTTTTCGGATATCTGTCGTCGCTGGCAGCTCGGAAAAGTCTCTGAAGGCTTCTTTGAGGAGTTTGGTGTCCTCAGGGTCCCACTCTGTCCGCTTGGGTCCTGTGGACCTGGAAGAGGGATCGTCAAAGTCATCCAGCCAGCTGGAGACTTTAGCCTCTTTAGAAACTTCAGACACAGGCGGTGTTGACGTTGCACCTCCTATCTTTGCAAGATAGTTAACATAATTTACAACTTGCTTTACCCTGTTTTTTGAAAATGAAAGAAAGTAGAGAGTGGGGATCCGTCGCAGTGTTTTCTGTACCTCGGTCATGGTGACTTTGTCACAAGCCTCGATCGTTTTGCCAAAGGCACTCCTTATGTGACCCTTTTGTTTTTCGGTGAGCATCTTATGTGTTGGAGATGGTGGCACTACTTCACTGACCATGGTTGATGGCTTTAATGATTTTGCGGAAGGTTGCGACTGGGTTTCAACGGATGGTGGTGCCGGTGGTTTTGTCGCCTTAGATGTAGATGGTGGTGGTGACGCTGGTGGGCTCTGTTTCTCGGGTGTAGTTGGTCGTTGTGACGCTGGTGGGCTCTGTTCCTTGGATGTAGATGGCGGTGGTGACGCTGGCGGGCTTTTTTCCTTCGATGTTGACACGGCAGCGTCGAATTTCGCCTTTTCTTTCACGTCCAATAGCTGTTGGATAATGTTAACGGCCTTGATGCCAGTATTCGTTAAGTCCGGCCGTGCGTACCACTGCCTAGAGGTCTTCTCGCTATGAGCGAGGACACGCCGCAGGATGGCCCGTTCTTCTGGGCTGCAGCGATCCAGCATCTGCGTAGTTATCATTTTTCTCATATCAACAAACGCCATACGCGATCCAAGTTTTACGCCACATTTTTCTATGAAGGCGGAAAGCCATTTACCAATGGTGCCCTCGCGGAACGCGATTACGTCGGTTGTGATAAAGAGGGCATGCTCATCAAGCTTGGCAAAGTCAGGGCGAATTCTGCGGACATAAATGTCCATGAATTTATATTGGTCTGGCAGCATTGGGCAGATCGCTGGTCCATCCTTTCCGCGCTTGTGCTTTGCCACTAGCATGACTTTGCAACCATCTTGGACTTTACCTGAGGTGTACTCGTGCGAGGTGGCGTTATTGGGCGGCCCGGGGCGAGTACCAGTGTCTAAGGAGAACTTTGTCTGCAAGAAATCCCTGACGTTGAGGAACTCTTTAGTACTAAGTTCCTTTCCACGACCCGCTTGAATTAGCAGCCTCTGGGCTTCGTTGTATGCGTCGCTGGACTTGATCCGAGAGAGCTCCTCCAGAGTGAGAAGTCCCTCGGTTTCGTCTACCATGCGCTTGTTTTTCACATAGGTCTGGCTGTCCACGCACGAACGGCAGCCCTTGATGTCCTTCTGGAGGGTGTTGAACCTAGCCATCAAGTCAGGGTGGACAGCTGGGGCGCTCTTGTTAAACCGTTCGTGCGTGACGAAACCAAGAAACTTCTCATACGAAGTCAAATACGATATGATGGTACCAGGCTTCTTAGTGCCATTGGTCAAGTGGGGCTTGACCCAAAGCTTCCACACGGCATCACCTTGATGATCAACGAGGCAAAGGATGTCATCGCCCTTTGGATCGATGGTCTCGAGCAGTGATCGCATCTGGGATGCATGCTGGAGACGTATTGATATCTTTTTGTCGCCAGCTGTCGGCCGCGAGAGAAACTCGTAGAAGAGTACAAGCCACCGATGCCGAGCCGTTGATGGATGAGCTGATGTAAAGTACTGAGCTGCGGTGACGTCGCAATCCTCGCCTTTGTCTAGAGGTTTTCCTGACGAATGATGTGATTGGTCGTCCGATTCTGACTCGGAATCCACTGTACTGGCGGTGTCAGCTTCAGCAGCGGCAGAAGGGACGGCAGACGCAGCGGCAGAGGTGGAGGCAGATGCTGCGGCCGTGGCAGAGAGGGCGGCAGATGTAGCATCATCGGGGATGCCAGAAGGTGTGGAAGAGGAAGGAACACGGGCAGCGGGAGCCAAGACCGGTAATGAATGGTGTTTTGGGAGAACCTCAACGATTGCTGGAGGTGGTGGTACTAAGTGGTCCTCAAGCTCCGCCAACCCTGTGTACGGAGTGGCCATCTTGAGGTAGCGTATGTGCGCTTTAGAACTTCTGTCAAGCCCATGCATAGAGGGATTCTCCAGGTGGCGTGCCATGTCTAGTACCAGTTGATTACACCCAGGCACTGGGCACCACTTCCTCTGTCGGCCTTTCACTGGCTGTTTACCCTTTCTGGCCTGCCTCTTTCCTCGCTTAGCAGCACCAGCACGTACGATGGATAGCAGTTTGTCAACTGCCTCTTCCGCCAGATCGCCTTTCTTGACGTGAACGAGAAGATGGCGCCGCAGGTCGTTCCCGTTGAAAGAACAGTTGGAGAGAGGGCACGCTTTCCTCTTATGATGCGATCTAGTAGTCTTGTGAGTCGATGGCGATCCTGAAGGTGAGCTGACAGGAGAGGCAGTGTGCTTAGGCCTCTTTGAGGTGGGAAGCGAAGACGATGCTGGAGGTTTTTTGTTTGCAGTGTCATCATCAGAGTCATCATCAGTGGATGATTCACTCTCATCGGCTGGGACGTATACCGAGGTCTAGTCACTGTCCTCGTCGGACTCCTGTTTTTTATGGCGTTCTGAAGGTGGTCTGGCCTCGTCTTTTGATTTCTCTAAATGTCTTAAAATGTCAACCGATTTGCATAGGCTTTTTGCAAACTCTATTATCTCTGTAGAGAGATCCTCGCCGCTCTAGCGCCCACCGATTTTTGGCATTCGGTCGTACAAGCAGTACAAAGAATGGATCATATGACTAATAGCTTTCCGCGCTACAGTTTCCGATTTGTCCATGTGGAGGCGATTGGCTGCCTGTGCAAAGAACATGAGGTCATCGATCTCTTCTTCGAGTTCTTGAGACGATGTTGCCTCGGGGTCAAATCGTACAGGAATATTATATTCGAAACCCTCTTCCGGACCCAGTTCTTCTAATGCGTTCCTGTCGCAATTAGAAGCGCACCTCAGCATAGCCATTATTCCAGGTATTTCACCTTCCATTGTTGACTGGATGATGACGAACACTACATAACGAATTCTTGCAACAAAAGTTTGTCAAGCAAAGCCTCAACAGTAAGACATGTACATCAGAACAAAGCCAAACTTAAACTGCTGCTATCTCTAAGAAAACTTAACTCCTTTTTTCTAAGAATAAGCCTGAAGTTTGCCCCTTGGGGCGACAACTAAACCTTCAAATCTCAAGTCGAGTCTTCAAAAATATAACCCTTAAGTTTCTAGTCAAACGGTTAAATTCTCTTTAAGTTATAGGCATTATAAGGTTTCGCGTACTTGCAGAGATTATAGTGACAGGTGAAACCAACATGCAGAACGCTCATGACGTATTCTATAATGTCTTCAAATTTCAGAAGCTAACTTATTTTTGCTCAAGAGTTATTAACGGTTAAAGTTTAGCCTCGTTTCCACGTATAACCAAGCGCGCAATGCACGCATGGGTAATTTTGTGGCGAAACTTTGAACGCCAATAACTCTGTGAGAATTATATCGTTCCCTTTCATTTTTGCTACGAATGTAGTCCTTATTAAGGGGTATCTAACGCAAAAAAAATTTGGAGGAATGATTAAATCCTTGCAAAGTTATTAGCTGTTGAAGTTTCGACACAAATGGTGTCATATTACGTAAACAAAGGAACCGATTTCAAAAAAATTAACACCAAACGGTTCCTTAGCATCAACAATCATATTAATACACAGAGAGACCTCAAGTTCTACTAACGAGTTCCCACAGCATGCATAAATGGTCAAACAATGCACCCTTAAATTTTGACCTGAGCCTGCGCAAAAGCGATTGCGTCTTATCAGAACAAAATGTGCTTGGAAGTTGGTCTAGCATCTTACACACGTTTTCTGATAGTTGTATTGCTTCTGCGCAGTGTTTTAAGCGTGCCAAAAAGCAGAAATAACGAAGCTCAAAAAAGCGTGTACTCACCCACTGAAGTCTTGAGGAACAGTGACTTCATGAAGAATGCACCAAAATGTACAAAATAAAAAAAATTGTTAAAAATTCCCATTTTAACCGATTTTGATGCGATTTTCAGCAAATACGAGATCATTACTTGTATTTTAAGGCTGCAGTGCTAAAACAGCTTACAATTTTCTCTGAATTGGCCAAAATTTAAAGCAAAGTTAACTGTTTGCAAACGGTTTTTTTCATTTTTAAAATGTTTCTTCTATGTAGAGATTTCTGTTTTGACCGTCGTAAAAACGCCAATCAATAACTGCGAGGCCCTTTTTTGTACTTGGTAATTTTTGTTAATTATTAACTTAAAGTTAATTTTTTACGAGGTTATAAAAGTTGTGCACCTCGCCCTCCTCACTTCTATGAACTTTTGCTGAATTTTTTTCGGATTTTAAAGGTTAGTCAAAAGTAATTACATCATTTTGTAACCCTTGTCAAGACCTTTCCATTGATGTAAAAAGCTCTTGAAAATGTTAAAACTAATTGATTGAAAATCAGAATCACGAGGTAGCACCTCGCCCCCATTTAAATTTTTTAATTTTTTTGGAAAGAAAAAGTCATGAAATCATTACAATGAAACTTAAAACACAGAAAGCCCTATTATGAGGTTACATTTTAACCGAGTTTTGTGTCTTAACCTTAAAGATTATGCATTTTAATAGCTAAAATATCCACCTTTTTTTTGCATAAAAACTCAATTTGCTGACTTTGCAAGTTAATTGTGCCTTTTTGTTTTCAACGAAATAATGTGAAAATAATATATGTTATGTATCAAAGAGCTTTCTATTTTGCGCAAAATAATTAGCAAAAAATCATGAAACTGGAGTAATTTATGATTGTTTGTTTAAACACACTATCTAAGTGCTGAATTTAAAAAAAACACAACTTTCACTGTAAGTCATATCCACTAGTTTTGAAGATTTTCAAAACAAATTGTTTTATTTGAAAGACGTTTTATGATATGACAGCGTTAAACTTGGCGCCTGCACGTAACTCGAGCTGGCCAATAGTTTGGCGCACAAAGTTTTGAAAATGGTGAAAATCTTAGGGCTGCTTATTGTATAGGGGAGCGACGCCCAGTTTGAAGTTAGTAGAGGACAGTACTCCTTAACGATGATATGACAGCAATAAACTTGGCGCCTGCACGTAACTGAAGGTGAGCAATAGTTTATATCAAAAGGTTTTTAAAAAGTGCATAATCCCAATTTTTTCGCTTTTGAGTGTGTGGTCGTTGATCTTTGGGTTTTCGTCGGAAAATTTTGGATATCATCGGTCATTTGCGCTGAAATCTCTTGGTTTTCGTAACTCTGACATGCAGACGCATGTTTGGAATGCCATAGGGGCGCTTTGGAGCAGTTTTGAAAAATGGAAATTTTTCGAACTGTCTAAACTTGGCTGGGGGAATACCCGGTTTACGGAGAATTTAAAGTTTCACCTCTTTACAGCGCCTGGAGTCTAGAACTATGTTTCAGAGCCAATTTAAATATCGAAGAAAAAATCGTTATTTCTCGTTGAAGTTAAGTAAACTTTAACGAGAAATAACGATTAGCTATGATCCCAGGAGATTCGAAACAAAAATTAACATTTTTTGCGGGATTTGACTTAAATATGTATTTTTACGTGTCAACGTCTCTCTCTGTAGAATCTAAAACTGTGTTTTTGAGGCCATTTAAAGATATAAAGTGAAAATGGACATTTTTATTTGCGATTTTACGCAAAGATATAGTTTCACTTCTTTACAGCATGTCAAATCTAAAACTGTCTTTTTGAGTGAATTGGGAGAAATGAGGGCAAAACCAACATATCTCGTGCGATTTGACTTAAATGTATATTTTCACGTCTCCAGCGCATCTGGAATCAAAAACTGTTTTTTTGGCAATTTAAAGTTATGAAGCAAAAATCGACATTTTTCGTTCGATTACATTCAAATGTATACGTTCACGTGTCTACAGGATTTGGAATGTAAAACTTTGTTTTTGAGGTAATTGGGACGTATAAAGCCAAAATGAACATTTTTCGTGCGATTTCACTTAAATGCATAATTTCACGTCTCTAGAGAATGTAGAATTATAACTGTTTTCTAAGGATATTTAAAGTTATGAAGCGAAAAAGGATATTTCACGTGCGATTTCACTCAAATGTGTACTATCACATCTCTACAGCATGTGTAATCTAAAACTCTGTTTTTGAGGCAATTGGAAGGTAATGCAGCAAAAATGAACATTTCTCGTGCGATTTAAGTTAAATGTAGAGTTTCAACTCTTTATAGCATATAGAATCTAAAACATGGTTTTTTAGGCAATTTTTAGTATTGAAGCGAAAATGGTCATTTCTTCTACGATTTTACTTAAACGTAAAGTTTCACCTCTTCAGAACATGTGCTATCTAAAACTGTTTTTGAGGAAATTTAAAGTTATTAAGCGAAATTCGATATTTGCCGATTGATTTTACTCAGATGTATAGTTTCACCTGTTTACAGCATCTGGAATCTAAAACTGTGTTTTTGAGGATATTTAAAGGTATAAAGCGAAAATGGACATTTTTCGTGTTATTTCACTCTGATGTGTAGTTTTGGGTCTCTAAAGAATGTTAAATCGGAAACTTGTTTTTTGAGGCATTTTGAGGTTTCAGGGTTACTTAAATGTATAGTTTCACTCTTTACAGCATGTGAAATCTAAAACTGTCTTTTTGAGGTAATTGTGAAAAATGAAGCGAAAATCCACATTTCTCGTGCGATTTCACTTAAATGTATAGTTCTACGTCTCTAGAAAATGTTAAATCTAAAACTGTGTTGTTTAAGGGAATTTAAAATTTTAAAACAAAAATAGACATTTAACGTGCGATTTCGATCAAATGTGTACTTTCACGTCTGTACAGCATGTGAAATCTAAAAATAATTTTTTTTAAGGCAATTGTGAGCTATGAACAGAAAATTATTTCTGGTGCGATTTCTTTCAAATGTAGTTTCACATCTTTAGAGCATCTGCAATCTAAAACTGAGTTTTAAAGGCATTTGGCAGGTATAAAGCAAAAATCGACATTTTTCGTGCACTTTCACTCAAATATATAGTTTGATGCCATAACAGCATGTGGTATCTAAAACTGTGTTTTTTAAGCAATTTAAAGTTAGAAAGCGAAAATAAACATTTCATTCAAATGTGTACTTTCACGTTTTTAGAGCATATGGAATCTAAAACTCTGTTTTTGAGGCAATTTTAAGTTATGAAGTGAAAACGAAAATTTCTCGTGCAATTTTACTTAAATGTATAGTTTCACCTCGTTACAGGACGTGAAATCTAAAACTGTCTTTTTTTGGCGGAAACCGAGATACTTGCCATTTGACTGAAATGTATAGTTTCACGTCTCTATGGCATGTGCTATAAAAAACTGTGTTTTGTGGCAAGTAAAAATGGATATTTTTCGTCCAAATGCACTCAAATGTATATTTTCACCTCTCTATAGCATGTGTAATCTAAAACTGTATTTTTGAGGCAATTGGGACATTTAAAGCCAAAAAGGACAATTCTCGTGCGATTTTACTTAAATGGGTACTTTCTCCTTTTTACCGCATGTGTTAGCAAGTGGCAGGTATAAAGCGCAAATGCATATTTCTCGTGCGATTTCTGTCGATGTATAGTTTTAGATCTCTAAAAAATGTTCAATCTAGAACTGTGTTTTTTGAGGGAATTTGAAGTTATAAAATGGAAATGGACATTTTTCTTGTAATTTCACTCAAATGTGTGTTTTAAAATTTTCACAGCATGTCTTAGCAAGTGGGAGGTATGAAGCAAAAATGGACATTCCCCGTGCAATTAAACTTAAATGAATAGTTTCACTTCTCTAGTAATTGTGTTTTTTGAGGATACTTAAAGTTATGACGCACAAAAAAATACATTTCACGTGCGATTACACTCAAATGTGTACTTTCATTTTTCTACAGCATGTGGAGTTCTAAACTGTGTGTTTTAAGGCAATTGAAAGGTATGCATGGAAATTAGAAATTTCTGGTGCGATTTTACTTAAATGTAGAGTTCCACGTCTGAAGAGAATGTGGAATCTGAAACTGTGTTTTTTAAGGTGATTTAAAGTTAGGTAGCGAAAATAGACATATAACGTCCGATTAGACTCAAATGTGTACTTTGCTCTCTTTACAGCATGTGGAATCTTAAGCTGTGTGTTTGAGGTATTTTTAAATTTTAAAGTGAAAATGGACAGTTTCGTCTGGTTTTAGTCGAATGTGTAGTTTAAACTGTTTACAGCATGTGGAATCTATAACTATGTTCCTGAGGTAATTTAAAGTTATAAAGCAAAAATATATATTTTTCGTGCGATTTTACTGGAAGATTTCAAGAAATAAAGAAAAAACTAACAGCTTTTGACCAATTTCACTGAAATGTATAGTTTCAAGTCTTTGAAGCCAAGACGTATCTAAAACAGTGTTTTTAAAGCAATTGCAAGTTGTGACGTGAAAATGGACATTTCTTCTACTTAAATGTTTAATTTCATCTCTTTAAATCTGTGTGTTTCATGGGTAACCTCTCTCAATTGTGTTTTTTCACGTCTTAATAGCATGTGGATTGTGTCACTGTTTTATCTTACAGGGTTTAAATTTGTAAAGACAAAAGAAACATTTCGCGCGCGATTTGACTCAAATGTATAGTTTCACGACTGAACAGCATGTGAAATCTAATATTTTACTTTGAGGCAATTTAGAGTTATGAAGTAAAAATAGACATTTCCTGTGCGATGTTACTCAAATGTATAGTTTAACCTCTATACAGCTTATACTTTGTTTTTGAAGAAAATTTGAAGATATAAAGCAAAAATCGACAATTTTAACCCGATTTTATTCAGATGTATAGTTTTGTGTCTCTAGAGCATTTGTAATGTAAACTGCTATAAAGCAAAAATGAAGAATTTTTGTGCGATTTCCCTCAATTACAAATTCATACGACATATCTCGTGCAAATGTATAGTTATATATTTATATATATTATATATATCGCAAATGTATAGTTATACCTCTTAACAGCATGTGGAAATTAATACTAATCAGGATGCTTTGTAGCCAACCTGTTTTTCTGATTCTAAAATCAAGAAAATCGTAAATTAGGTGTAATTTAGTTTTTTAACTCTGATTTTTATAATTATGAAATATTTAATTTTCAGGCCATGATGAACTCGATATTAGAGATTCAAAAATCAGAAATCTGAAACTTAAAATCAGAGTTTAAAAACGGTGAATTCTTTTTCCTTAAATCTCAACATTAAAAATCTTAGGAAACAAAATTTACTTTTCCTGTCTGGAGCAGTCATTAAGTGTTTGATGTGTGCATTGAGAAATACAGGAGAATACCTTACTTTATATTTGTCGCGTTAGTATGTCTGCTGTCGGAAGTTAACCATAAACACGGTCCATGGATATCACGTGAGATTTTCTCAATCGTTTAGTTTTTAGTAATAACCAATAAAGGCACACTTTACAGACTGTCCTAACTACTGGTCCTGGAGAGTCTGGAATTTCTAGGAAATCACTGTTAAACAGAATTATATTCGCCAGCTGTACATGCAGCTCTCGAATCTAGGCCTCTTTCACATAGAAGGATAACGTGCTGATGTTACACTTTATTGAGAAGTTTCGTCAAGGACGTATTGTTGAGTCCGCTCGCTCAACAATTGTTAGCTGAAAGTACCACGAGGCGTTATCGTTCTCGAGCATTGCAGCCGGAAAAGCCTTGTTTCCTTTCATTGGTGTCTTTTCCTTAAGTTTCGGGACTTTTCGCTTCCATTTCCTTGCACTTTTGCCACCACCGATGGCAAGTCTGTATGCCCTCTAAATGAATTGGTCAGAACTTTCTTCGTCGGAGGACTTGTATAAATTTCGTTTCGTATTTCTGATCTCCCTGTGGCTTTGACAAACCTCTTTTTCAATAATACCGAAACTTTCCAGCTGTAGATAACTGCCATTGTCATCGGCAAAGACATATGTGTCAAAAAGACCACGCGACTTGCGCGGTCGAGTTGTTTTGAATGTTTGAAAGTGCCGTCACAGTAGCAACGGTCACTCCTCCATTTTACGAAATAAATTTACCCAGGTGACACCTTTTGACGCGAAATGGCTGTTTTACTCATGGATATTCGGTACCTGAAAAGGCACGACAATTTTTACTTCTAAGGGTGTGGTTACGGTTAAAGTTGCCACCAGAAGTAATCGCGTCATTCTTACTAGCTGCGGAGGGTAAATGTGCACGATTTTACTGATTTGATATTTCAAACAATGACATCGCAAACTGGGATAAACCGTGGTTGTCAGAACTAGATATTACAAGTCGAATTTCGGATATCAAGCTATTGATTTCTAATTTCTCGATTTCAGATTTTTAGGGATTGCAGTTTGCGATTTCTGTTTGAAAATTTCTGTTTTCAGATTTCTGATCTCTAAATTCTAACTTCAAGTTTCAGGGTTCTGATTTCTGATTTGTTGTCTCTACTATCGCGTTAATCATGGCCTGAAAATCAAATATTTTATATCAATAATAGTTAGAACTTAAAAGTGAATTACACCTAATTTACGATTTTCTTGATTTTAGAAACAGGAAAACAGGTTAGCCGCAAAGCATCCTGATTATAATTTTGTTTTTGAGGTAATTAGAAGGTATGAAGCTAAAATTGACATTTTCGTGGAATTTCGCTCAAATATTTAGTTTTACAACTTTACAATATGTGGAACCTAAAATTGTGTTTTTGAGGTAATTTAAAGTTATAAACCTAAAATCGTCAATATTCCCACGACTTCACTCAAATGTATAGTTTCACGCCTTAACAGCATGTGGAATCTAAAACTGTGATCTCCAGGTGATTGTGAGGTATGAAGCGAGAACCAACATTTTTTGTACAATTTCACTAACATATATATTTTCATGTCTCTAGAGCATATGGAAACAAGAACTGTGTTTTTGAGGCAATTTAAAGTTGTGAAGCGAAAATGGACATTTCTCATGCCCTTACACTCAAATGTATAGTGTCACGTCTCTACAACATGTGCAATATGAAACTGTGTTTTAAAGGTAATTAGGAGGTATGAAGCAAAAATGGACATTTCTTGTGCGATTTCACTCAAATGTATAGTTTTACCTGTTTACAGCATGTGGAATCTAAAACTTTGTATGTAAGATAACTAAGAGGTATAAAGCGAACATGGCCATTTCTCGTGCCATTGAATTCAAACGTATCGTTTCACGTCTCTCGTTTTTTAAACAATTAGGACATATAAAGCTAAAATTAAAGTTCTTGTACGTTTTCAATGAAAGGTGTAGTTTCACGTCTCTACGGCATGTAGAGATGTTTTTGAGATAATTGGGATATATAAAGCGATTTCACTCAAATGTATAGTGTCATCGCTTTACACAATGCGGTATATTAAACGGTGTTTTCTTGGCAATTTAAAGCTAAAGAGTAAAAATGGACATTTATTCTTTTCCGATTGTATCTAAATGTATAGGTTTATGTTTTTGCAGGATCTCGCATCTAAAACTGTGTTTTTGAGGCAACTGGGAGAAAGGAGGCGAAAAGCGATATTTTTCGTGTGATTTGACTAAAATGATTGGTGTGACGGGTTTAAAGCATGTGAAATCTAAATGTGTGTTTTTTAAGGCAATTTAAAGTTATGAGGCAAAATTGTATCGTTTTACCTGTTTACAGGATGTGGAAGCGAAAACCGTGTTTTAAAGACAATTTAAAGTTATGACGCGAAAATGTAAATTTCTTGTGCGATCTCACTCAAATGCATATTTTGACGTATTTACTGTATGCGGTATCTAAAATTGTGCTTTTGAGCTAATTGGCAGGTATAAAGCAAAAATTGACATTTCTTGCGCGATTTGACTCACGTCTCTAAAACATGTGGAATCTAAATCTGTGTTTCTAGTGCTATTTTACTTAAATGTGTAGTTTCACCTCAATTACAGCATGTCTTATCTAAAACTCTTTTTTAAAGGAAATTGGGAGGTTTTTATGTTTAACGCGAATGGCCAGGTCCCCAAAAAAGGATGAGTGCAATGCCTCTGAGTTATACAACCTAATCCGTCACACAAGAAGTGTCCGGCAAAAACGGGGTATACCAACACGTGAAACTCACAGGGGGATGAAACCCCGTCCCTACAAACAAACAACACAGAAAGAAAGAAATGAGGAACGACTATGCGGAGCAGCGACGGAACTGGACTGCACAAGAGAAGTAGCAACAGAGTTGAGCAAAAAGCGTGACGAAGACAAGTCAGGAAAAACAAGACGCGGACAAGCCAGGTACGGACGTGGCAGGAATCTTAGGGAAAACAGCAAGAGCTCTAACAGGGGGATGGTGAAGACGCGGAATTGTTTTGACTGGGGCCTCACCTAGTGAGAAAAATGTTCGTTGGAGAAGTTGAATCATTCTGAAAGATAGATGAATATATTGGAAGGGTAGAGATATTGCAACTGGACATAAACGTCGTCGAACGAAGGAAAACAGAAGAAAACCGTCGTTCGCATAGAACCCTCTAATAGGCGGGTCGGATTTTTTCCTTTCTAAGTGCCCGTCGAGCAAATATTTCCAATGTTTGCTAATGCTTTAAAGAATTAAATTCGTACATGTTGTCCCTCTAAGCGGGAAAAGACAGACATTAAACTCTGGGACTGGATGGTGCAATCTCATCAGGTCCTTACATGGAAAATAATGGGATAAAACCTACGTGACGCCTGTTTGATCTACTTCAGTCAAGTGAGAACATCGCAAGGCTACATATCTGTTTCAGGGAACCCCTTGCTCCCCTTTTGCTACTATTCTCTTTGGAACAAAACCAATTTGCTCTAAACGCTTGGGCAGATTAGTTAGCGTTCGTGTCTTTTATATATATGGCACAGCATACATTGTATAAGGTATCACACAAATGTTGATAGGGTTTCCTTATGGTAGAGCCTAACACGTAAGACGCATGCGTTCTAGCATCGTAAGAGCAATATATGTCTTGACCACTCTCTTCGCGAATACTTCAACACAAAAACCACTGTGTCTCTAACGGACGCCAATGTTCGCAATGACTTTAATCTCGGATTAAGTGATGATAATAAACCGCATATGGTTTTCAACACTATGTTTTCGAATAAGTTAAAATGTATCGAGGGAAAATCGACATTTCTTTTTGCGATTTAACTTAAATGTATACTTTTACCACTTTAATCCAAAACTGTATTTCAGAGCCAATTTAAAGTGCTCAAGCAAAAATTGAAATTTGCCCTTCAATTTTACTCAAATGTAGGTATAAAGCCAGGAGGTATGAAGCGAAAATTGATATTTCTCGCGCGATTTTACTCAAATGTGTAATTTATTGTGTCTACAGCATGTAAAACTTAAACTGTGTTTTTGACGATATTTAAAGTTATGTTGTGAAAATGAAAATTTCTCGTGCGAGTTTAGTTAGATGAATAGTTTCAATCTTTACGGTTTTTAAACTCTGAACTCGTCTTTATGAGGTAAATGGCAGAGAAAAAGCGAAAACCGAGATGTCTCGTGCAATTTGACTTAAATGTTTACTTTCAAGTGTCTAGAGCATGTGCTATAAAGGAAAAATTAACATTTTTTGGCGATTGGACTCAAATGTTTACGTTCACCTCTTTACAGCCTTAGGAATCTAAAAGTGTGTTTTTGAGGTAATTGGGATATTTACAAGGCCGGATGGTCAAATATTTGCATTTTTAACGTACTTTCAAAAGCTTTCACGTCGCTCACAATCATCTGCCCAAAGAAATTTTTAGACGAATCTGTAGACCATCCTTCTGCGATTCGACCACCAGAAGTCTAATTTATTTAAAGGTTTCGCACATGGTTAAAATTAATTATTTTTACGAAATACTTTTAAGCGAATGAAATATATCTCTTCGAAATTTAATTATTTTGCACCTAACCAAAACAGCTACATTCCCTAAAATCAACCCAGTACAAAATTAAACATTGCACAAAAATATTTGAGAATTTTAAAGACGAAAAAATAATGTAGCTTTGCATGGAAGGCTCCCAAACTTATTAAATAAAATGGCGCATCAAATGACGATTTTAAAGGGATTTGGTAATTTACATATTACTTTCAAATAAACGGATATTTTGCCAAAAAAACTATCTAGTAGTTTCTGTCCTTCCCTAACCTGTCTACCGTAAAAATATGAGCGAAATCTAATCTTCGACCCCTGCTAAGTTATTTTACATATTTATCGACGGGAACTCTTAAACCGTCAGACTATACATGTGAGTGAAATCGCACGGTAAATGTTGAATTTTGCTTAGTAATTGTAAATAGCCTTTAACACAGAGTTTTAGAGTACATGTTGCGGAGACGTAAAACTATATATTTGAGTGATATCGCGCAAGAAATGGGGATTATCTCTTTATACCTGCCAATTGCCTCAAAAACACAGATTTAGATTCCACATGCTGTAAAGAGGTAAAACTATACATTTGAGTAAAATCGCAAAGGAAATGTCGCTTTTCGCTGCATACCTTTCAATTGCCTTAAAAAACAAAGTTTTAGATTCCACATGCTGTAGAAACATCAAAGTAAACATGTAAATAAAATCGCACGTAAAATGTCTTTTTCGTGTCAAAACTTTAAATATCCTTTAAAAAAAAGTAGTTTAAGATTCCACATTTTCTAGGGAAGTGAAACTCTTCATTCAAGTCAAATGCCCACAAAAAATGTCCATTTTCACTTCATACCTGCCAGTTGCCTCAAAAAGACAGTTTTCTGTAAAGAGGTAAAACTATACATTTGAATAAAATCACATAAGAAATTTTTATTTTTACTTCATAACTTTAATTAATTTAATTGCATTAAAAATGTCCATTTTCACTTTATAACTTGAAATTCCCGCAAAAACACAGTTTTAGATTTAACATTCCTTAGATACCTAAAACTATACATCTGAGTGAAATCAAACCAAAAATGACCATTTTCGATTCATCAGTTTAAATTTCCTTAAAATAACACAGGTTTAGATTCCAGATATCTTTTTCGCTTCATAACTTTAAATATCCTTAAAAAACACAGTTTAAACTTTCACATTCTCTAGAGACGTGAAACTATAGTTTTATTTGAAGTTGCCCTACAACTGTCCATTTTGGCTTTATATGTCACAATTATTTGAAAAACACAGTTTTAGATTCCACATGCTGTAAGACGTGAAAGTATATATTTCAGAAAAAATCGCACGTCATGTCAATTTTTGCTTCAAAACTTTAAATTGCCAAAAAAACACAGTTTGTGATTCCACATTCCCAAGAGACGTGAAACTAAACATTTAAGTCAAATCGCACGACAAAAGGCCGGTTTCCCCTGATTTCTCCCAATTACTTCAAAAAGACAGTTTTAGGGTTCACATGCCATATCATTGAGTAAAATCGCACGAGAAATATCCATTTCCACTTTATAGCTTAAAATTGTCCTAAAAACACAGTTTTCTAATCGACGGAGAGAGACGTTGAGACGTAAAAATAAACATTTGAGTGAAATCGCGCGGGAGATGTGAATGTTTAATTTTTACGAGAAATGCAGATTTTGACTTTATACTTGAAATTTTCATAAAAATACAGTTTACGATACCCACATGTTGTGCAGACTTCAAACTATGCATTTGAGTGAGATCGCACAAGAAATGTCCATTTTCGTTTCATAACTTTATATTGCCTCAAAAACACAGTTTTCGATGGTACATGCTATTAAGACGTAAAACTATACATTTGACTGAAATCGGACAAGAAATGTTAATTTTGGATTTATAACTCTAAATTGCCTTGTAACAAACGGTTTCAGAATTTCGATGTTTTCAAGACGTAAAACTATATATTTTAGTAAAATAGAAAGAGAAATTTTGAATTTCGCTTCATAACCTTAAATTGCCTTGAAAATACAGTTTTAGATTCCGTTGTTGTATGACGGAGTAGTTTCCATAAATGACAGGCATTGCACTCACCCTTTTTAGGGGGCCTAGCCATTCGCGTGAAACATAAAAAACCTCGAGATTGCCTCCAAAACAGAGTTTTAGATTCCACATGTTGTAAAGCGGGAAAACGATAAATTCAAGTGAAATCGAACAGGAAATGTCAATTATCTCTAAATACCTTCCAACTCCTTCAGAAACATAGTTTTAGATACCATATGCGGTTTATTAGCGTAACTGAATCCACGATTAGAGTCATTCCGAACATTACTGTCCGTTAGAAACACAGTGGTTTTGTGTATTCGCGAAGAGAGTGGTCAAGAGATGTTTTGCTTATGTGCTTTTTTTCCAGAAAGGGTTTTGAATAGCGTATTGCGGTGAGTAAACCAGTGTTTCTGTCTTTGATGGACCTTTAGTATTTTTTTCTTATGAGATACCTTTTCACTATGCCATGCCTTTCGGATCACTTGCCAATTTGGCGGACTGAACTATTTAAAAAGATGCTCTCCGGTTTAATTTACTTTGATCTGGGCCCCATCTAGGAAAAACTGGATATCATAGTTACTTCCCATTTTACCAAATCATTTATTCAATCTAGATGTACATGTAGACTGCACTGAAGACTTGTTCCTCTTTAGGTTCAAAATTAAGACCTCGACCAAAGAACAAACTCCATGCTATTACTAGTTTTCCCGCGAAATCATTTTTGGTTCAATTGGGGGATTATTTCCAATCTGGAGATCATTTGCGGTCGGGGATCATTTGTGGTGCTGTAGTTCTTTGTAATTTTATTTAGGTTTTGCTAAGTGAGTTTCCTTGACCATACGGGAGCTCTTTCTTTACGCAAGCAAACATATCTAGACTTGCCTTGTGTTTAGTGCGTATTTCACTGAAAGTAATACACTTTTGAAGCCCAAATTCATTGGCTTTAAATCCGGTGCGGGCTGCACAAACAAGTTTTCATAAGCCAGTTTATTCCTAAATAATAAAGGGACGCAGTTGTTGATAATGTTATGTATTTAAACCGGCTTATTACGCAGTTACTTGTGTCCAACAGTAGAGTTTAATCCAGTAACGTACTTAAAACCTAACCCGAAAAAAACCAATAAAGGATAGTGCTATCTAGCGTCTTACCACCGGGTACGTAACCTAAAAACAATTTACAAAACACCTGTATTTATGCTAGACTCTAAACAAGTGATCTATTATTTCGTTTAGTAATTCTAAACCCCTAGTGGGTGCCAATGAGCTCATTGTTGTTTTACGCTATTCTATCTTAGGCAGTCGGTTATTTTGCTCTTAAATATTTAGTTAGTAGTTCACAGCTTGTTGCCGTTAAGAGCCTGAAATTTTTTCAGGTCATTTTTTCCAATACTGCTATGGCTGCATTGGCATCTTTCATTACTTCATTTAACTGCTACTGTTGGACATCTATTACCATGGAACTCATCTGCTTGAACCGAGTATTACGTCGACTAAACATATAGGGCTGAACTCACACACGACCGCTCTAATGTGGCTTTGATAGCTCACTTGGTAGAGCATGGGACCCGTAACGCAAAGCTTGTGGGTACGAATCCCGTTGAGAGGCTAAATTTTGTTTTCAGGTCATTTTTCCAGTAGCCGATTTTGCATTTTTCAATATTTTGATTAACTGCTTACAACTTCAGGCAGTTTACACTAAAAGTTGTTGCACGATATTAGAGACAGACAAGTGGTTACCATGGTTATTGGTTTTGACTTGACTGCAAACTGTTAGGTTTTTTATGCTTTTAAATATTGGCATATTTTTCCCGTACAATTCAAGGGAAATTGCACGAGTAACGTCGAGTTTCGCTAAATAATATTAAATTGTCTGAAAAACAAGGTTTTAGAATCGCAGATCTTGTAAGGAGGGAAACTATACATTTCACTGAAATAGCATTAGAAATATCCATGGTTACTTTGTAAGTTCAAATTTCCCTAAATTGCACTTTTAGATTTTACATGCTGTAAAGACGTCAAAGTATGGGTTTAAGTGAAATCACACAAGAATGTCCATTTTCCCTTCATACCTTCTAATTGCCTAACAAAAAAAATGTAATCAGGATGCTTTGCTTCCAACTTGTTTTCCTACTTCTAAAATCAAGAAAATCGTAAACTAAGTTTTAAGCTCTGATTATTATAGAGATAAAATATTTGATTTCAGGCCATGACTAACCCGATATTAGAGATAGCAATTCAAAAATTACAACTCTGAAACTTGAAGTCAGAATTATTTTTTTATAATTATAATAATCAGAGTTTAGAACTCAATTACACCTAATTTACGATTTTATTGATTTTAGAATCAGGAAAACAGGTTCGCTGCAAAGCATGCTAATTCTCTTTAATTTCCACATGCTCTGAAGCTGTGAAACTATATACTTCAGTCAAATAACACGAGAAATATCAATTTCTTTACTTTATTACTTTACATTGCTTCAAATCGCAGTTTCAGATACCTCATGCTGTTTTACCTCTCAGTAAAATCGTACGAGTAATGTCGATTTTTGCTTCATACCTTTAAATTGCCTTGGCTTGACCCTGCATGCTGTAGAGACGTGAAACTGGAGTTTCAAACCTGCAAAATTGTTGCTAGTGTTCATTAGGATCTAGTCTGATCAGCTCCCGTCTGATAAGTTTCCCTTCATAAACAGAATAATAAATAAGAGTCAATAAGTCCAAAGTAAAAGGGAGGAAACATGATACATCGTCCTTCCTGATATTTTGAGGTTTACTTTTAAAGCTAAGAGTTGGTCTGTCAAACTAATGATCGGATGCATGCTCTTGACCTACTTTCGATCTTTTGGATTTTTAAATCTCTTGTTTTTGAGCTGGATTTCATTAGGGCTGACTCTTGTACTTTATAAGTTTTTACAATTCTGAGGTCTGTTGTATTTCCCCAGCTTTTCTTTAGCGTTGTCCTCAGACAATATCGTTTTGACCATTTATCAACAAGATTTGTTCACTGTGAACTAACAGGTCCTTCTGGGTCATAAATCTTTGACAGTGCAGCGAGAACACTGTCGTTATATTCTGCTGGTTTTTCTGGCGTCTTGTCCTGAGTCACTGACAAGCTTTTCGTACGCCTCGTCCACGTCAACTGACTCGATCTCGTCATCAATCTCGAGCTCATCAGCATCTGATTCCTCTTCCAAGATGTTACCGCTCCCAGAGGAATACACATATTCTTTAACAGTCGATACCATATCGGTAATCGCACTCCCAAACGAGGCTAGAGATGCTGTTTTTTGTTCTTGGAGTGTTTTAAGCCCCTGATGACCGCCTCATGTTGAGTGTACAAATAAGTACGTGGTTTGCAAGTAGCACAAACGTACAACAACGTGGCCTTTCGTTTGGAACTGCTCCCTTTTGAAACCTGTAGTTTGGTACAGTTTTTCCGTTTTCAGCTCACCCAGTGGTTCACGCGATTTAGTAGGGGTTAAATCTTCCAAATCTTCCAAACGAAAAACGTTGTCTTCGTTTTTATCTGCAATTTTGAACTCTTGCCTTGGAGCCGTACAAAACACCCTGTGTTTGTCGTCGAACGAAGGAAAACAAGAAGAAAATCGTGCTTTTCTTTAAACCCTGTAATAGCCGAGGTCAGATTTTGTGCTTTCTAATTGTCCGTCCAGCAAAAATTGGGAATTTTTTCTAATGTTTTGAAGAATTACATTCCTACACGTTTTCTCTGTAAGCGGGAAGGACGTACATAAAATTCTTGCATTAGATGGTGCAATCTCATGAGATGCCTACACTGAGGATGATGGGATAGGACCTACGTTAAACTTGTCCGATCTACCTCAGTTAGCTTAGATTTTCGCAAAGGTAGACATTTGTTTCACGTAACCCCTTGCTCTCCTTTTGGTACTTTTCTCGTTGGAACAAAACCAATTTGCTCTAAATGCATGCGCAGATTACTTAGCGTTTGTGTCTTCTATATATAAGGTCGAGGATACATTGCATAGGGGATCACGGACGGATGTTTAATGGGTTTCCTTATTTCCTTATCATGCATTCTAGCATCGTGAAAGCAAAATATGTCTTGACCACTGTCTTCGTGAATACTTCAACACAAAACCACTGTGTTTCAAACGGACGGTAATGTTCGCAATGACTCTAATAGTGGATTCAGATACGCTAATAAACCACATATGGTATCTAAAACTATGTTTTCGAAGCAGTTGGAAGCTATTTAGGGAAAATCGACATTTTTTATGTTTAATGCGAATGGCCAGGCTCGAGAAAAAAAGGGTTAGTGCAATGTTTCTCAGTGATTCAAACTAATCCGTCATACAACAACGGAATCTAAAACTGTATTTTGCACGCAATTTAAGGTTATAAAGCGAAAATAAAAATTTCTCTTTCCATTTTACTCAAAGATATAGGTGTGTTTCAACGAAATTTAGAGTTATAAACCCAAAATGAACAGTTCTCGTCCGATTTCACTCAAATGTATAGTTTCACATCTTAACAGCATGTGGCATCTAAAACTTTGTTTTTCAGGCAATTTAAAGTTATGAAACGAAAATGGATATTTCTTGTGCGCTCTCACTCAAATGCATAGTTTGACGTCTTTACAGCATATGGTATGTAAAACTGTGTTTTTGAGGAAATTGTTAGTATCAGGCCAAAATCTACATTTCTTGTTAAAATTCAAATGTATAGTTTTACATCTCTACAACATGTAAAATCTAAAACTTTTTTTTAGAGGCAATTTAAAGTGTCAGCTCGTTAGAGCACCTAAAATGTAAAACTGTGTTTCAGAGCCAATTTAAAGTGCGCAAGCAAAAATCAACATTTCTTGTTGAATTTTACTTAAATCTAGGTATGAAGCGAAAATTGACATTTGTCGCGCGATTTCACTAAAATGTGTATTTTTACGTGTCAACGTCTCTCTATGTGGAATCTAAAACTGTGCTTTTGAGGCAATTTAAAGTTATAAAGTGAAAATGGACACAGCGTGCTATTTTACTCAAATATATAGTTTCACCTCTTTACAGCATGTGAAATCTAAAACTATCTTTTTGACTTAATTGCGAGAAATGAAGCGAAAATCCACATTTCTCATTCGATTTCATTTAAATGTATAGTTTCACGTCGCTAGAGAATGTGGAATCTAAAACTATGTTTAAAGTTATAAAGCAAAAATAGACATATAACGTGCGATTTGGATCAAATGTGTACTTTTACGTCACTACAGCATGTGGAATCTAAAACTATGTTTTTTAAGGTAATTGTGAGCTATCAAGCAAAAATGATTGTTTTTCCCGCAATTTCTTTGAAATGTATAGTTTTACCTTTTTACCGCCTGTGGAATCTAACAACTGAGTTTTTTAGGCAATAAAGCGAAAAATGACATTTTTCCTACGATTTCAATCACTGGTATCTATCTATCTAGTCATGAAGCAAAAATGGAAATTTCTTGTGCGATTTCACTTTAATGTATAGGTCGCCTTTTGAAGAGAATGTGGAATCAAAAGCTGTGTTTTTTAAGGCAATTTAAAGTTAAGAAGCGAAAATAGACATTAAACGTCCGATTTATCTCAAATGTGTTCTTTCCCGTCTTTACAGCATTGTGAATTTAAAACAGCGTTTTTTAAGGCAATTTAAAGTTGTGAAGCGAAAATAGACATTAAACGTCCCATTTCACGCAAGTGGGTACTTTCCTCTCCTTACTGCATGTGGAATCTTAAGCTGAGTGTTTAAGGCCTAAGTTATAAAGTGCAAATGGACATTTTCCTCCGCTTTTAATCAAAGATGCAGTTTAAACTTTTTACCACATGTGGAATATAGAACTATGTTCCTAAGGGAATTTAAAAATGTGAAGCGAAAATGAATATTTTTCGCATATACTTTTGAGTCCACTCGCTCAGCAATTGTTACGTTAAAGTACCAGGAGGCGTAATTATTTTTCTCTAGCCGGAAAAGCCATGTTTCCTTGCATTGGTGTCTGGCCTATATATAGTTTCACGTCTCAACATCATGCGGAATTAAGAACTGTGTTTCCAAGGAAATTTAAAGTTATGAGGCAAGAATCCATATTACTTGCACGCATTTAATGAGATGTATAACAGCATGCGGAATCTGAAACTGCGATTTGAAGCATAGTAAAGTAATACGTAGAAAGTGACATTTGTTCTGCGATTTCACTCAATTGTATAGTTTGATCTGTTTAGAGCATGTGGAAATTAAACTTAATTAGGATGCTTTGCAGCTAACCTGTTTTCCTTATTCTAAAATCAAAAAAATCGTAAATTAGGTGAAACTGAGTTCTAAACTTTGATTATTAAAATTATGAAATATTTAATAATCAGGCGATGATCAACCCGATATTAAAGATAGCAATTCAAAAATCAGAACTATGAAACTTGAAATCACAGTTTAGAAAACAGTGGATTTTCTTTCCTTTAAATCTCAACATTGATATTCTTAGAAAACAAAATTCACTGTTCCTGCAGGACCAGTTATTAAGTGTTTCATGTGCGCATTGAGAAGAACCTTTTGTCGGGTCTCTGTAACACCCGTAACAGACTCAGTTTTAGATTTCACATGCTGTAAAGAGGTGAAACTATACATTTAAGTAAATTGCACAAGAAATTTCACTTCATAACTTTGAATTGCCTCAAAAACACAGTTTTAGGTTGCACATGCTGTAGAGACGTTAAAGTAAACATTTGAGTGAAATCGCACGACAAATGTTACTTTTCGCTTCACGACTTTAAATTACTTTAAAAACACTGTTTTAAATGCAAGATGCGGTAAAAAGTTAAAACTATACATTTGAGTGAAATTGCACGACAAATGTTAAATTTCGTTTAATATCTTTAAATTGCCTTTGAAACACGGTTTTATATTTTACATTTTGTAGAGACGTAAAACTATACATTTGAATGATACCGCACGAGAATTGTCCATTTTCTCTTTATATCTGCCAATTGCCTTAAAAACACAGTTTTAGATTCCACATGCTGTAGAGACATGAAACTACACATTTGAGTGAAATCGCTCGTGAAATGCAGTTTTTCGCTTCGTAATTTTAAATATTCTTAAAAAACAGTTTTAAATTCCACAATCTCCACAGAGGTGAAACTATACATGTAAGTGAAATCGCACGAGAAAACTGTCCATTTTGGCTTTATGCGTCCCTATTACCTCAAAAACACAGCTTTAGATTTACATGTGTAAAGAGGTAAAATGTCAATTTTCAATTTATGCCTCCTGGCTTCATACCTACATTTAAGTAATATTCAACGAGAAATGTCGATTTTTCCTTGCGCAATTTAAATTGGCTCTCTAACAAAGTTTAATATTTAAGGTGCTGTAAAGAGGTAAAAATTTAAATTCCCTGTTTTAGTTTTAGATTTTACCTCTTGTAAACACGTAAAACTATACATTTGAATTTTCACGAGAAATGTAGATTTTGGCTTCATACTAAGAATTTCCTCAAAAACACAGCTTTAGATACCACCTGCTGTAAGGACGTGTAACTATGCTTTTGAGTGAGATCGCACGAGAAATGTCCACTTTCGTTCCATAACTTTAAATTGCCTCAAAAACACAGTTTGCAATGCCACATGCTGTTAAGATTTGAGTGAAATCGCACAAGAAATGTTGGGTTTTTACTAAATAGCTTCCAACTGCTTCGAAAACACAGTTTTAGATACCATATACCATATTGGTTATGTTCAATAGAGAATAGTAGAAAAAGGAGAGCAAGGGGTTACCTGAAACAGATATGTACCCTTCTTGCGATGTTCTCACCTAACTGAGGTAGATCGGACAGGTTTCATGTAGGTTCTATCCCATCATGCTCAGTGTAGGCATCTCATGAGATTGCACCATCCAATCCCAGAATTCAATGTACGTCCTTTCCCGCTTAGAGAGAAAACGTGTAGGAATTTAATTCTTTGACGGACACTTTGACGGCACAAAATCTGATCTCGGCTATCACAGGGTTCACAGAAAACCACGGTTTTCGTCTTCTTTTCCTTCGTTCGACTACATACACACGATGTTTTGTACGGCGCCACGCCAAGGCTTCAAAATGGCAGATGAAGACGGAGACAATGTTTTTCGTTCGGAAGATTTGGAGGATTTAACTTCTGCCTCTTGACACACTGGGTGAGCTGCAGAGGAAAAAACTATACCAAAAAAGAGGTTTAAAAAGGGAGCAATTCCAACGAAAAGAGACGTTGCCGAACGTTTCTGTTACTTGCAGACCACGTGTTCATTCGCACACTCTACATGAGGCAGTCATGGAGGACCTCTAAACACTCCAAGCACAACAACAGCATCTCTAACCTCGTTAGGGACAGTGATTCCCGATATGGTATTGACTGTGAAAGAAGTTGTGCACTCCTCTGGAAGCGCTACATCCCGGAAGAGGAAAAGAGATAAGGTCAACGAATCAGATGCTCATGAGCTCGAGACTGATGACAAGATCGAGTCAGTCGACGCGGACGAGGCGTACGAAAAGCTTCTCAGTGACTCAGGACAAGATGCCAGAAAAACCAGCAGAAGATAAGGACAATGTTCTCGCTGCACTGTCAAAGATTTATGACTCGGAAGGAGCTGTGACTGATCCAGTTAGTTCACAGTATCCAAATCTTGTTGAGAAAATGGTCAAAACGATGTCGTCCGACGACAACGCTAAAGAAAAGCTGGGGAAATACAACAGACCTCAGAATTGTGAAAACTAGTAAGTACAAGAGTCACCTCTGAAATTTTGCGCTAAAATGAAATCCAGATAAAAATCAAGAGATTTAAAAATGCAAAAGATCGAAAGTAGCATGCTCAAGAGCATGGATCCGATCATTAGTTTGACACATAAACTCTTGGCTTTGAAAAGTAAACCTCAAAATATCAGCAAGGAAGATGTATCGTGTTTCCTCCTGTTTACTTTGGATTTTTTGACTCTTATTTCGCATTCTATTTATGAAACGAACCTTATCAGACGGGAGCTCATCAGCCCAGATCTTAAGAGTCACTGACCAGAAATATCGAGAATGGCTGGCCAGGTTCGAAAGATCGAAAATCCTGAAACTTTGCCGGAAGAACGCTTTTAGGCAGCTACTTTCGAAAAAGTTATTCCGATTTTCTTAGAATTTAAAGTAGGCGAGAAATTCGCAAAGACCGAAAATACAGTTTTTTGCCTCATTAAATATGCCAAAAATATCTGCAAAAATGACGAATTTCTAGGTATTCGCATTAACACAATTTACAAAACTAGAACACGGGGTAAACGTAGCATAAGAGTTCTATCTTTCTTCTATCTAACAATAGCAAGTTTCAGATTTTCAAGCATTTTGATGGGTTTCGTCGACCGTCGAAGAATTACCTTTTCAGGCTCCTATGGAAACGGCAAAAATTGAGTAGTTTTACGGGTTAAAACGCATCTTGGTATGTCCGATATGGAGCTGAAACAAGTACTGTGGAAGAATGTGTCGTTTCTACTATAACAATATGGAAAAAAGTTTCTGGGCAATTAAGGTTCACACTGGTAAAATGCAAAAGTTCGCGACAGTCTCTTCTCAAATTTGCATAATGGGGTATGTTCAAAGAACTCTATTGTTGAGCACTCTAGTCTGTTTTTGTTCCATTTGTGGGCCATGATTTGTGAGAGTTAATTGTCGCTGAAGAGCTATCTATCGACATAATGTAATAGTCACAAGCAGTATCCAAATGGTTTAAAGGGGCAATCATTTTCACGCCTAACATTAAAACTGGCAGGTAAGTTAGCCTCTATCAAGCGAAATGGAATTTGGAATTTACACACATAACAATACCTAGCGCTAATTCAATTGAATAGCTCTGAAAACCCATACTGAAGAGACTACTTGAAATACAGAGAAAACAATTCAAGTTCAGTTACTTAATTCTGATTGTCAGAATTCTTTATAGTGTCGAACAGCAAAAGTAAGCCGCAAAAGTTTGTTTATACATTGTAAAAGTTCAGTTCAAATCCAAATGTTCAAGACAAAAGTCACACTAGGCATAAACATAGCCTTTGCAGTTCAGTTCATAAATCGACGTTTCAATGTCTCTCGTGCAATAACAGCGAACAATAATATGACAATGCAATGTGGATATAATGGGTCTGGTTGCCTGCTATGGTTCTTGATGCGGAGAGAAGATGTGCAGAGTGTTACAGGTGCCAGATGGTTACCAAGAACGTTCTACCCTCACCACTGAGGTCAACATCATTACCCAACCAGCCATGGGAAGAAGTACCTGTGGATCTAATGGGTCCATTACCTTCTGGAGAACACTTGTTAGCCTCATCTGCTATGTTTACCACTCCTTGTAGACCTGCCATTGACTGGGTGATGATATGCTGGTACTTCTCTGGTGCGGCATTTACACCAAAACTCAAACGCTTGTAGCGAAATATACCATCATGGGTGGCAAAAGCAGTGATATCCCTTGACTTAGGATCCAACTCGATTTGGTGAAAACCCCACCTTAAATCTAACTTCGAGAAAATGCCACTCCCATTAAGGCTTTCAAGGACTTCATCTATGGTTGGTATGGGCAGTCTTTCCCGGATAATGGCCTCGTTGGCTCTCCGCATATCGACACAACCTTATGTCCCCTGACGGTTTAGGAGCGACAACCACTGGGCTTACTCACACCGTAGGCCCCTTGACTTTCTCAATTATGTCCTTGTCAAGGAGTTCATTAACCTTGGCAGTTACTTTGTCCTTTACAGAAAAAGGTACTCGTCGCATTTTCTGAACGACTGGAGTTACGCTGGGATCATCGTGTAGCTTCAACTGATAATCTTTAAGCTTTCCAATTCCCTTGAACACACTGGAGTATTTTGCTTTGAGTTCTCCCACAAAAGGCATCATCAACAATGTTACAGTCTGCTGTCCCGAGTGTTCCCGTGGGGTCCACACGAACGATTCCAAGAGCTGTGGCAGTCGAATATCCCAGCAAACAACGCCCGGATTCAACAATAATGAAATTTGCCAAAACCTTTGTTTTCGATACGGAAACTTCTGACTGAAACTGGCCTTCAACTCCAAGCTCTCGACCCCCATAAGCATACAATCTCTTCGTGCAAGGTTTTAATTCAATCTTGAGCCCCTGTTACTTTAGTTCCTGCAGTGTATCTTTACTGATAAGGTTACTTGCAGAACCTGAATCAATTAACACATCTCTGCTGATTCCACCAATCTTCACTGAGATCACTGGCTCAGCGTAATTTGACATAGCACATGTCAAATTACGCTATAGTAAAAGCAAATGTGTCATCCTCACCTGATTCATTACAACGATCCTCAACTTGATTGGCATGTCTCCCCTTACCATGGCGCTGCTCTCTGCCTCCCCGTTATTGGGTGGTGCCTTGTTTTCCAGACTTAAAGTTCCTTCCCCCTTTGCAACAGCTAGTATAAGGACCATATTTACCACACTTGCTGCACTTGGGACCTCGGGATAGGACAACTTTTACTCTGAGCAAAGTGACCTTCTTTACTACAGTTGAAACAAACACTTTTTCCTTTGGTTCTACGCCCAGGACTTTCTTCAACTACATTAGCGCCTGCTCCTGGTTCTTGGCTTGGCGTGACCATTTGAGTTGCCTGCTCGCGTGAGGCTTCCCACTTTCGAACTTTATCCATTGCAGCCTCCAGAGTAATGTTGTTGACTTCCAATAGCTTCTTCTTTAGCTCAACATCAGGCAACTCTTCAATCAATTGGTCCCGCAAATTTTCCTCCAAAGTTCTACCAAAATTACAATGACGAGCTTGTTTACGTAAACGAATCATGAACTTGTCAGCGGTCTCTCCCTTTGTCGGCGTAAGTTGACGAAAGACATGAAGCTCGTACGGTACATTTTCCTCGGCTCGGAAATGAGTATCCAACTTTCGCAGACACACCACATACTCATTATCCTGGTCAGCATTCAGTGGTCCAGGATCTGGAAGATCTTCGTAAATATCTTGTACTTCCCCTCCCGCTAAATGAAGTAACTGAGCCTTTTTCGTGGAGGGATTCGTGATTCCCTTGCCATGGATGTAATACCGATACGATCGTTTCCACTGTCGCCATCGTTCTTCGACCTGAGAGGAAGAACCTGTTAAATCTAAAGGCGGAAGCGCTCTTTCTACTGAATTCGACATCCTTATCGCCAATTTGTAGTGTCGAACAGCAAAAGTAAGCCGCAAAAGGCACCCACGAAGGCGAAAGACAACAGTACACACAGTGTACGTTTCAACACTCTCTTCCCCCGTTTGCACTCTCACGGATGTATACTTTGACATGTACAACCGCTGTCCTAATATACTACATCGTTGCCACTAGAGCCTCCTTTCGTCGCCTTTAATTGAGGGAGAAGAAAAAGGCTGTTAATTGCATCCTTTACTTTTTTGTATGGAGCTTTCTTGATGTTTCTGTGTTTGATTTACGTAGTTAAGTGGCTGCGATTGTCATGTTAACAAATGATACTTTCGAACGGAGGATATCTGGCAAAGAAAGGTTGACTCATTTTATTGTCTAGCTTTCATCCGTGCTCAACGCCTCGACGACTAGTGGCTGATCGGGTTAGATCGACAGACCAGCGAACTAAAGTATATGTAATGCCGATTAAAAGATCACTTTCTACCTTCTAAACTGCAGTCTTAAACAGTCAAATGATAAAAGAGAGGATGAAAATTCTATAGTGTGATAGAAAAGAATACACTGAATAGTATATAAAAATTAACTTTAAAATGTTTGTTAAAACGGAATTCTGTATTGTCTTGTAAGTGAGCAAGAGTTTTTGTCCCCACTGGGGTCGTCAAGGTGTACATTCGCAAGATAACTAGTCAATGAAATGTTCATGAGACCATGCATGCTTCGCAATTCTAGAGCCTTTGGCCGCTGTTTTAAGGTTTTTACTATGTTCTTTAAGTCTTGTTAGCACTACGACGAAAACTAGCGTTTCCTGTTTGCAGGAAAATTGAAAATATTTTTATCACCAATGTTTGAATTTTTGCAATGCTGTTAGCACTTACAAGAATATTAAATGTTTCCCGCACGTGCCAAATAAGTAACATGTAACTAGATACCAAGATCAATTTACCAGGGTTCGTCAAAGTTGTCTTTCTACAAATTTGCCAACTATTGCTCTTCCTTATGAGGAAATGATTCGTCTTAACTGTTTTCCTTTTTACTGCTTTTTTCGTTGGGATATTGTTTTCCTGACTTCCAGCAGTCGCTAGAACTTGTGTGTGATACGGACATTGTAGAACTAGTTTATACGTTTGCTGCGGTTGAAACTGAAACAAGTTCAGTTGCTGCAATGCAGCTACGTTGTAGTTTTGTATCTAACTGATAATACGGTTGTTTATTTTAATGCCATTCCCTTATTGGCCCTGAGAGCCATAATAATTCAAATACGCATCGATGTGTTTCCTCGCGGATCCAATCTCTAGCTCAGAGAAATGGCGGGAGAATAACATTGTCACGTACCATTGCGAGATATGATTACTCGATGAAGGACAGCTGTAAGGAACAACATATCTTTTCGACTGACAATGTTGAAGGGGTGGCGAATGGTCCTTCAAAAACTCTGGGTCTCGCAAAATTTTAGTCGATGTTCACGGGTCTCGCAGTCTCAATTTTTAGCGTTTATGTGCGTCTCGCGGTCTCGATTTTTATACGAAGCTGTCTCGGAGTCTCGATTTTTTGGAAGGCTAAGGGTCTCCAATTCCTGATTCGTTCGTTTACCTGTTTTTATTAATGACTTTTTTTTGTCACAAATTCCCCCGGGGGGGGGGGGTACTCCTAGAAAAATTAAATAGGCGTGTGCAGCCCGCTTCCCAAAACCCTTACCTTTTTATGACCAAAATCTGCGATATTCCCTACCCTATTTTGGACCTGACGCTTACATCAAAACTCTGTTTCAGACCTGCGTTATAATTAGTTCCCTAGTTGAGACCAATGTTGAATTACCAAAAACATAATTTGTGAAGGGCTTTTGTTGATTTTCTTTTCGATAATGATGAAAAAGTGGCTTCTTCTTCAAAAACATACCCATATCAAGGCTAGAGTGGAAAAACCATGCCCTATTTAAGACCAAAATAGCCAAAATCACCTAAAATCGATACCCTATTTAAGACCAAAACGGCTGAAAAACCATGCCCTTTGTAAGGGGTGAAAAGACGTACCCCACGGGCAAATTTCCGAGAAAAACTTGATCCTAACTTCTCCTAAATTGTCTGAATTCCACAAAAAGCTACAAAACCTACCGAAACATCCGTTTTGGTGCCAGAAAAACAGTTATGTTGTTCTAGGATATCATAACGTAGTGTGTTATATTCGAATTTCCAGTTCCAGCGAGTTTGAAGAAGCTGGCTAAAAGGCTGCACAAGCACATTCTTGCTCTCAACTTAATCTGGGGTTCAAATTTCAAGAGTCTGAACGGATCGAGCTGAGAGGCGAGATGACAATAGAAAAGATAACAAGGCATTGAGGTAAGTTATATTTATTGCAAAAATGTCAAAATTTCAGCTGTAATGTAGATTACCGTTCTTCCCCATACAAACCTTAATAAATTCAAACCCTTGTAGCACAACACCATTATATGCTGCAAGGCGAAGGTCAAGTTTCGCGTAACCAAACTCGGCGGTTATGCAATAGTAGATGTCGGCGGTAAATGTGTCACGTTTCACGTCTTAACGTTCGCATAAAGATTAAAAAAACAACAACAACAACAACAATAATAATAATAATAATAATAATAAGAAGAACTCTTCGCATCGTGAGCTTGCCCCGGCCTGTGGTGACATGAAGCTAAGATCGCGTTTGTCGAAAAATATACACTTATCTCGTGATTTTTAGCCATTTTAGGAGTTAAAGTATTAGGAAAAGTACTTTTGTAAATGTTTCTTGGTACGGTTCAGATAATCAGTTGTCTAGATAACCAAAGTAAGTTCCAGATGTTTACACTATTTTTCGTTTGCCATCAGGAGGACTAAGGTGGTCCTCCAACATGGCGACTCCATACTAGGCTCTATAGTTTTGCGCGGAACATTTCGACAAATATCTCAACTTTAGGACAACACACACACCTTGAACTGTCATGACTGTCCTCTTTATCCATCACCTATAATATCACAATTCATTCACTTTATCCACTGAGTGGGTTTTGATTTCATTTTTTATTTATTGCGTGACAATGCACACACTCCATGAAATTACCGATTTTGGGGGTAGGACACTTGTATGTGGCTTACATGACGAATTTCGCCAGATCAAGCACTTTCACTTTCAAATGGCGGATTCGAAAGCGACTAAATACCCAATATTTTTGGTTTAAAGCGAAACTGAAACAAAAGAAATTCATTTTTAAATAGTACTCGGTAACCTCTACTAGGGAGATAAAAATCGGCCGATTTTATTTTTTAGCCGGAAATCATCGGTGGTTTCTTAGGCGCAGGGCCTCTTAACAGCTGACCATTTTAAAAGCACTTAGACACGCGTTGACTTTTCAGGGGAATCGAGGCAAGGACATTACCGAAATGTCAGAAATACTTGGTGCGTTCACTGGTTGTACTCAAGGTTACTCAATAAACTTTCTAGTGTGACTCTTTCTTAATATGAAAGTTAACGCTAACGAAATGAAGGATAAAAATTATATAAGTTATTGTAGAGATCTACATAAGTTATTAAATACAATAAGTTATGAGAAAGGATGGATCTCTGCTCCATTTTTAACTCTTTGTGTAACAAAAAAAAAATTAGACTGACTTATTAGACTGATTGATAAAAAACCAGGAGACCATGCCCAGTTTAATTTAAATCTACTTAGCCAAATTAAATTCGTTCAATGACTGATCGACAAATCAGTCATTGAACCAACGAGTCAAATCTAATCAGCTCTTATTTATCGTCGTGAAAATGACTGCGCTTTTGATGTCATATATCAAGTCTTTGTTAACCGAAGCAGTGAAGGTTAGCCCTAATGGTAACGGAAATGAAAATCAAGACAACAGTATCTTCGCTCGATGATATGATGAATTATGTAATTCCTTATGAAAAAGTCCTTCTTCTGAATAATTCCATTACCGTTTGCTTCATTACACAGTGTTAGTCGATACCCCAAGGTGATTTCATGTGAACAACGAAAACGTGTGGCTTGGTGCGCTGTGTATTCAGCCAAATACATCTCTGGATTGTGCATTTTTGTAGTCAAGCATACTGTATATTTTATATACCGTTCCCCAAAATATCTCATGGTATACTAGTGGTGTATGGTATGGTATACTTGTGTGATAGTTACTGTTGTGCCTTTAATCGTACCACTGCCTACAGAACAAGCAGCCTCATTTGCATGACAATAAATTCATACGGTATAGCACAAGTATGCAACTTGACACAAAAAGGAGATAACCGTCATTCAAAGCAGTATGTGCACAGCAGGGGTGAAAAAGTCCTAACTTTCTGACTGAAAATACGACTTTTGCGAAAATATTGAGCTGATTTACTAGCCAACGAGCTTTCAATATTAAATGACTGCGTACCATTGTTAATTTAAAAGGGTAAAAAACACTTCGTTTTCTGCGATATAAAAATCAATTTCTGTATTTGTCGTCTAGATTAGATTTAAATGATCGCGATCAATGATAGACATTTCTGAGGTTTTGTAATCCGACTCTGTTTTTCCTGTTCTGAATCTTCAGTGGCTTTAGTTCACCTTCATCAGAGTTGCAATCTTAAGATTGCTGTCGTTCTAACACTTAGCGTAACAGTTATTGGCATCATTGTAGACCTGACTACAGTAAAAACCCGCGTGGAAAATAAAAAGCTAGTGATTTAAGAACCCGCTGGCAGAAATTTGCCATTTTAAAACCCGAAAATATAAAAACCTGCTTAGCCAAGCAAGATCAAGCAGGTTCTTATATGTGACATGGGCTTAAGTAAAATTATGAACTCTTGTTCTAGAGGCAACACTACATATACATTTTTTTTATCAGTTGTGGTAGGCCTACCATAATGCTCTTGTGAATAAATACTTTATATTTAAGGATCAAAACCCAAGTTTTTTTATTTTTCTGGTAATTAACAACTAAGAACCTGATAAGAACCTACTTAGCCTAAGACTATTTCCTTTCTCGGGACTGTGGTGGTTGGATCCCTCGGTCTGTTTCGCTGCCTGTTCAGAACATCATTAATGTTGTAAAACCAGCACCAGCAGGGTAACCGTTTCGTAACAACAACTTCCTCACTTCATTCAAACAAGGGCGCAAAACAGAAGGTTCACTTTGTATTTCCTAGGTGTGAAGGCGTCCTATTTTTTGTACAGGCAAGTAAAGGTCTTCTTTCGGTAAATAGATGTTGAGAGAGTATGACTGTAGCATTTGATGAGAATGTCCAGGAAAGGAATTATACTGTTTTCTTCAAATTCAATGGTGAATTTGATATTTACGTGACAGTTATTAAGGTAGTGTAGAAACTGAGTTGCTGTGTTTTCTGAGGTATGGTCAACGTATGGAAACTAAATAGAACGGCGAGCGTTGTTCTTAAGGACCCATTTCTCTTCAAAATGGAAAGATACTGGCCAAAACAGAACCTAACGGAAAGCCCATAGCCACACCGCCACAGTCGTACTTTCTCAACACCACTTGGTTCTACATGAGTTGATAACCACTGAATATAATGAGTAATCACTCTAGAAAGGATTTAATAAAATGCAAACTGTGAAGGGATTCATGAGATGGTTGCCTGTGTAGGTATATGTGGGGGATTGATGAGATGTAGGCTGGTCTTAAGTTATCTTGGAAAAAGTAAATTGACTATCATTCAAAGTATCCGTTCACGTGTAGCCTTCGAACAGGCTCCCAGTCGGATTAATAGGTTTAGTGGTGAGACGAGAGCAGAATGGTGACAAGGGGAACCGCAATTCCCGGAATTCTTTTTCTCGCGGTTAACGCCTTGCTTCCCTCGCCGAATTTTTTTTTCCATCCCCGCCTTGACTGGGAGCCTGCTCGCAGGCTAGTTCACTTGCCGTGCGTTCAGCCGTTCGAGAGATCTCATATTTGTCGATGCATTTTTGTGGTTAAATCGGAAAAGTTCTTCTTTTAACGACGCTTTTGGGGTGGACAAAGTAAAATTTGCAATATACTAACTTCTTTTTACGTGACGCGTGATTGGTGAATAAAATTATCCGTGATGCGTGATTTAATAGAAAAATTAAAATCAGCGTGATGCGTGATTGGTACCCCACTTTTGCCACTCTTTCCATAGAGGATGTTGAGGGTGAGGAGTGGAGCATCGATGAAGCAATGAAAAAGTTGCAATCTCCTGAAGAAGGAAATCATTGGAAAGTTACATTTAAAGAGGGGTGGATCTCGACGAGAAAGTCCTGGAGGGAACCCTGGGAGGGAAACTCTCACATGAAAACGCCAGAGTATTTTATAGCAAGATACGATTTAACATACGTTTCGCCATGTTGGCATGAAATAAGATACAAGGTGACTGCATATACAGTACAAAATTGTTGCCTCCTGTACAGTGCTTGGTGCGAAACAGTGGCAAGTTCCCTTTAGTTGATGAAGATACTTCCTCACATAGTGTCTCAAAAGTCGCTCAGCTTTTACTAAATCAAATCGTTAACAAAAATAACATTAACGTGACGGTTGCAGCATACGTGAAAATGAAAGAAGTTAAAATAACAAAAAAAGGGTGATAGGTAGGTATATTGAAGGAAGATTTTGAAATGACGAAATTTCAAAGAATCCGCCGGCAACGTAGGTTAATATTCTTTTCAGTAATATCCTGTTCTGGGTATTACCTACTGGCAAGTTAACCTATTACCCATTTGTGCCATGTCGTTTAATAAAGTAACAAGGTAGCCTATAAAAGCTTACTCGTTTTCAATAGGTCTGGGTGAAGCATAACAATGCCAACAAAAGTGTTGGAGGATATACCAATCCCTTTCAGTGACGTCAAGAACATTATAGAAGAGATTCAATTTCAAAATGAACTAACACGGTCACGATGTCGAGGATGGCTTGTTCTTCCATCACGAAGATATCTGCAGGCTGACATTTTATTTCCTGGCTGTGGTAGAGGGCCAATGAGGCGCGTAGCGTCGAGTTGGCTACAATCATCTCATATTCAACAAACACGAGTGGAATAATTGTTTTATTAACAACGCCTCCAAACATAGAAAACTAAACTAAAATAAAAATAACGTCTCAGAAAATCGCGCGTACGCTTCCCATATTTGCAGAGCATGGTATAATGGCTCATATACCATGAAAACTCTCGAATTGCATTATCCAATGATCCAGTTTTCAATAATTTGATATCTGCCATTATAAGGTTTTATAATAAAGTTTCCATAAAACGCGCACTCTGATTGGCTGAAATAGCGTGCTTTATCAGAGATTAGACCGCGGGTTGATGACGGTAAGTTGACTTTCAAATTTTTGCTTCGGAATTTTGACGAATTTGACCCAAATTAAACATCCCCTGTGACTCAGATAAACGCAATGGAAACAAGCTATCTGTCTGCAGTAAATAAGGCTCACAGAGACCATTGTTAGCAACAGTAGTGTTAAAACTGTACTAAAATAACAAGTTTTGCTAGATTCCCGCCGACGAATCACGTAGCGAAATAAACAGATTCTCAACCTAAACAGTGCTTCGACAAAAGACATTATATTTGTTACGAAGGCAGAAATTATATTTAAGAAGTAAAGCAGCGACACAAAACATGAGAAGCTTAATTTTTGTGAAAATGCTCAATTGCTCAAACAACACTTACATGCAGCGTAATAACGCACGTTCTCCGGTCATCTCAGCGAAGTGAACCGACGAGTGGTCAGTGCAAAGCTTGCTCTGATATTCTCTTCTGTGCTCGGAGTAGAACCAGTGGGAGCCGTTTAGTCTTTCTAACTTTTACGCTAGTTCGGGCAATCTTGCTGCATGCGGCTACAAGCCGTAAATAACTGTATAGCTCCTTTTAAATTCAACTCGGCATTTCGCACTTTCATCCGCAAGCTTTGAGCTCCGCGTTTCATAATTCCAAAGGAAAAGTGCATGTTTTCGTTGGCCACAATACGGCCGGATTCCTCTGGACTACATTGTATCAACCTTTACCTGTCGTTAGATCCGTATTTAAAAAAAAACTTAAAAGCGAACTTTGAAGGCATCGTTCTTCTCTCGAAAGCCGCTCAAACTACTCGAAACTGAAAGCTTAGCTGAAGTCCAGTTTGTGATTGACAGCTGTCGCTTCGTTAGCCAATCAAATTATTTGAGCAATTCTAACAAGGATTGTGATTGGCTTATTTTAGCGTGCTTTATCAGAGAACAGTGCACGGCTGACGCCACTTTTGCTCGTTTGGAAAATAAAGTTTGGTTCGAAAATTCAGCCGAATGCGTGGGGAAATTATCCGATTCTTTATCATAAAACAAATAAAGAAACCTCGACTGTGCTCTGTTCTGTTGTAAAGCACTTAGGAAGGTTAAACATATCACTAGGAGATCTGCAGCATAACACCCAGGCAGAGATATTGACAAAATTTTATACGGGGCTTCACTAAATCGTTGCCTGTATCATTTCTGACAGACAAGGTAACTCTTCCCTACATCTGTCATAGAAAATGGTGTTTCTTTGACACACTGGATACCCCCTAAATACTGATCACTTCAGTAAGCCTTTAAAACACTTATGAATCACTCCTGTTTGGTGCTTCTGTTCCATATACTTTAAAAGATCCTTTTACTAAACTCCGGCTTTAGCTAGTCATGACATCCAAACTTTTTATGTAATACCAGCTATGGAAAAGACACTTCTTGCCTGCGGAGCTTCCTTGTACAGTTCACTATAAAGAGTATTTCCAACCCTCCCCGAATCAAGCAGTAATAGTGTAGATAGTCTCGCCTAATAGCACGTTTTGACCAATGATGTTGGACCTAAGGGTACAGCCGTTTTTAACCCCAAGATTGCGTGAGCAATCTGCAGGGTTTTAGTTGTGGTGAAGATTATGTTAATTAAATGCAAATGATGTCCTTCCATCATCCGTAAACTTTTCGGAGTAATTCTGCTGACCAGTAGATGAAGCTCCTGAAATCACTGTATTAGTCAATATTGCAGGCACATGTTTGTTTTACATTTCGAGGTCAAGGTCTATATGACTGCGATTTGTGCACTAAAAATGGAAACTTGTTTTGTTTGCTTTCTGGGTATAGTTCATTTGACATTTCTATTACAATTCTAATCTTGAATTAACAGTTAACAGCAAATAAGACCAAATTTTGGCTTTTTTATTACGCATTGGGAACGTTTTTGATGATTGAGGTGAAGTTGCTGGATGAAAATTTCTCAGGATTACACCAGATTATAAGTTTCAACCGCGGGCGTCAGTGGACTCCACCGCGAGAATATCTTGAATTTATGGAAACTCTCCATGTTACGCAAATAACAGTGAAGAAACTTAAGTCGCATTGGACGACGAATCTCTCATAGCGGGAGCGAGGAGAACTAGCTAGAACTCCGCGAATTGAAATCCAATGCGAACATTAAAATTTTGCCCACAGGCAAAAATTTTTGGACTTGTTCAAGCTGATACGCTTTGACACTCGACTAAGCTGATGAGCTATATATGTCTATTTATAGTAGATTCAATCATCGCAACACGATCGTATGTGAACAGTTTGATTTTGAGGTCATTTGAATCAGCGAAAACACCGATTTGCTCTACAATTGTACGGTGAATTTAACAGGAAAAAAGTTCAAATAGGACCCTCTGTTCAGTGTGTCCTAGCGACACTAGAAGTCGGCATCCGAGAAGTTTGTAGTTTAAAAGACTATATGTCGCATATTTGTTAGCTAATTCGCATATTTGCTAGCGAATTTGAGATAAGACTGAGCCATTGTACCACTCATTAAACCATTTGTTTTCCGACGTTTTCGCTGCCGTTGTGGTCTAAAAGTGACGAGGTCGGTGACGTATCAGTGTTCTGGAGAGTCAGCCATTTTCAATTTTAAAGGGAAAAATTGCGAATGAAACGAGCCGAGAGAAGATCAATGTAAGAGAGTGAATACCCCATATTTGCCTTACACCCAAGGTACATGTAATCCCTCATTAGTTATTTTTAGACAATGTACCCAGTTCGTCCGCGCATGCTACTCGCGCGTTGCGTGGATGTTTTCAGGGAAGATTTATTTATCTGTCGCTTGGTTTTAAAGCGAAGTTTTAACGCTGTGGGGATGCCATCCTTTATTTACATATCAAAGAAGCAAAGGAGCTTCTACCCTAATGAGCTATGTTTTAACACATTTCGCAACTTTAATAGGAGTTTAAATAAGAGACTGATGTCTCCTGCCCGAACAATAATAAACTTAATGAAATGAATGAGCAGAAATGAACAGCCAAACGAGTTCAAAGCCCAACTAACGTCCGAACACAACCCAACCGAACAAACGTAACGTCGAAAGTGCAGACACTCACCGTCCAAACAACAAGAGGGAGCTTGAGCAACAACGACAACAACGCCAAAGACAACGTCGAATAAATGACGACTTTATATTCAACCGAAGAATCTCGCAAGAATTGAGATTCATTCAGTTTGCCTATCACTGTCAGAAATATCCTAACAGAAGATGTAAGACAGCGTCAAAATTCGAAAAATAAATTTTAAAAATTGGCCGTCATACTTCACGTTCTCGTGAATACGCAGAAAGTGATCATTCCATATTGCTGTTTTTTCCTCAAAAACCAACATTTCCAAACTGAAATTCGATCCTAGAATGCGCGGGCACGCATTTCTGAACGAGTTCTTGTGAACTCCTTGGGGCTCCGTAAGTAAACAAATGACGTATTTACACTTCTTTCTTTCTTTCTTTCTTTCTTTATTTATTTACATAAAGAACGGCAAAAAAATGAACAAAGAATTATAACTATAATTGGACTAGTTGCCGTTGTGGTTTACTTCCTTTTAAACTCTGTAAACCGAATGAACGGTAAAAGAATGAACAGTCAAACAAGCACAAAGCAAACGAATGCCCAGCGGAATGAAAAGGCTGGGAGTGCAGAAAACATCCTTGCTATGAAACCTCTTTTGAAAACCAAAACATATAAAGTGACTTCACCACATTTCCCGCCATTTCGCCTCAGGTAACTGCAAGAAAGTCGCTTGGGCTGTGCACGAATCACGACGTTATCGTTTTCCACTCCGGTGCAGTCAGCCAGAAAATTCTGTTCCATTCGTCCCGGGAAATTTCCGGAAGTTCACACCGGAATTTTCGGTCCAATAGAAAGCGCCCTCTGTATCAGATTTTTGTTAATAGACCTTTCAGGTCAGGGTGGACAAAAATAGAGCAAATGTATGAAAATGTCCACCCTAATCTCGTTCTGGAACTATTGTCCGAGCGCACTGAACTGGAATGCGGGAAAGGTCTATTGGAGTTTTCAGTTGTGCACTGCTTGCTACCTGATGACCCACTCTAGCATTTGCTGGGTTGCTCAGAGAAGAAAAACAATAAATATTCTTGGCCTCATCCTTGACAATATTTCGTTTCCTAAAGACAACTGCCATTTGTCGACTTGTTTAAAAAGTACAAACTAATAGCGCTTTTGTTTATTTTTTTTACTTGATTTTATCAATACATTTTTAACTGAAAGGCTAATTACTGTAGCGGCGAGAAAAAGGCCTAATAACCAAATAACGACGTACACATTCGGGAAATTGTAAATAGCTCCATGCTTAAATAGCCGCACCTTAAAATACTTACGGAAATAAATTCATTGCATTGCATTGCTAATTTTAATTATCTTAACTTTTGAGAGGAAACAATACAAACAAGGATCGTTACGAGACCAACGACTGATTTCACCCAATTTCACCCATAATCGTTTTGTATTAGGCGCGCAATGAAAAGATTCTATAAAACTATTGCCGCGACTCAGTGGTTTGAATAAGATGCTATTCCTTAGGAGGTTAAGGTGAACATTCTGAATCATTGAGCATTTGCCTGTTTTTGATCAATACTGGAAGGATGCCGAGAGACCTTAAACCAGATTGTTTATTTGTTAAAATAGGGGCAGATAGCAACTGAACACAGAGAAACAAACTCAGCAATGTACAAACCATTTGTGGAGGAGTACGTCAACGCAGATAACAGCAAAATTACCAAGATGTTCATCTTGCTTGTTCTGGATTCACCCTCAAAAGAAAGTAGGAAGAGAAAAGTAGGACGACTGTTGGTTTATATAGTTTACTCACTCACTCGACTTATAATAACGATGCACTTTTAGCGAAACACTAGAACTCAGTTAAACAATACACTTTCACTGCTAAAACTTTGTAAACTTTAAGCTGACATTTTGGCAGGAATGAACTCATGTATTTCATATTTTTCCGCCTTTTTAGATATGTGCTCAATCATTGTTTATACAGCCTTTAAAATTTAAAATGGCACATAAAGGAAATAAAATGTAAATCACTCAGTGTAGGCAGCTATCTAAATGGAGGTCTATCTAACAATTATCCTATGTACTTTACTTGGCTTGTTTACTCCTGGCACTAGCTTTTAGAAAACTGTATTCAACATACGGACACGCAACCAGTGGTACCTTTTGATACGTCTCAGCTAAGTTATCGTAAGTAAATTAAACAGCAGAGTTTCTGCGTTGTGTCCTAAAGTACTTCTCCTACGCCTGCTTGTATACTAGAGCGACTTTCACATGTTCATTCGTAGAATATCTAGAATAAAGTTAATTGGTTAAGTCATCTGATCCTGATTGTGATTGAAGCAGAGTGTTCTATATAAGAGTCTTTATGGGTGCTAGAACCTTTTCATGCGCGGCCCCCTTCTTCGGTCAAGTCTTAATACTAACACAAGCGGTTTTTTCGAGGCTTCACTCCTCGGGATGTCGGGCAAGCTGTTGGTCTGCGGGCGTCCCGACTTTTGCCTAGTAAGCGGAGAAAAAATCTTCGGTATCCAAGGTACCGAGGCTTCGAGCAATAGAACCATTCTGATTTCCCCCACCAATACGAAGTGCAATATTTTAATTAGGTGGAGGGTAGTATGTTTTTTCTGCATGCGCACATGAATACACGAAATAAAGTTGATCGAGCTCTTAACTTGTATTGTCAGAAAACGTATGTCCAATACCAAGATAAAAGCGTAGCTACACATTCGAATACACTTTAAGTACACAGCTCTGATGTTTGTTTAACTGGAGACTGGAGATAGGCGCCGACCTGATGGGCCACCAGGCTTTAGCGCAGGCTTTACCGTAAGTGTTTATTTATTTTTTTTAATTTTATGGGTTGAATGAACATTACCACCTTTGAGAAATAATGCGCAGCACGTTCGCGCAAAAAAAGCTTTCTAAAAATTCAACAGGTGGACCATTGGGGATTTTCTTTTTCGTCAACAACAGCATTTTAACACTGGCTCTGGTTTAAATTGTGTCGCCTACAAAGCTCTAAGAACCATTAGCTAATTAAAACACATAAACTCGCTGAAAAGGTTTTACTAACTGTAAATGTTACATATACCCAGAAATGTCTAAATTCACTTCTTAAATCGATAAAATTTTCTTTTTTTTTACCTTAAAGCTGCTTAAGTGCTCGAAATGTCTCTAGATATATGTCAAGAAAGATGAAAGGTTTAAATAGGGAAAAGCATAACTTTATGTAAACGCAAACTTAACAGTTGCGACTAACTCACATAATACTTTCAAAACATTAAAACAGCAAAAAGGATAAAATCCGAAATCATTTCTGTAAGCAGCTATTCAAATCGTACTGCACTTGTTTTTTCATTCATTGTACGGAGCAAATACAAAAACGTAAATATCTCTAAAACGAAAACAGATATTCCAAAACGAAAAACGGCATTCTTCTTTACTTTGGAAAACCTTTCAAATAAGCGGCAATTAGTTTTTACTTCATAGGCACTTTAAAAATGTCATGTATTAATGAATTTTAAAGTGAAGACAAACAAAAAAGCCATTAGTTTGTACGTTGTAAGCAAGTTGACAAATGGCAAACGACATACTGATAAGGATGTTTCTGACGCCAAGAATATTTGTTCGTTTCTTTTCTGAGCAATCTAGCAAATGATAGAGTGGGCGTAGATAGCCAGCAGTGCACAAAAACTCCAAATGTATAAAAGTAGACAAATGATTTTTATGTTTATACATTTTGTCTCGCTCTCCTCACCTTCCCCTATAATAAAAGTCAATCTCTTACCTAAATGTGGTGTACAGTGGCAGGTAGTACTTCATCCTTTTCCAAAAAAAAAGGGGAGAGAGAGCGTGGAAATAAACTACAACAACAACAATCTTTGTTTCTGTACTCTATGAAATTTACAAATGTAAGAAGGAAAAAGAAAAATTAGTTTAGATTGCCATGTTTTCCGTCATATAATGTTCAAGCTAGGTACACTTTTCGTCTCAACAATTATTTCTTACATTATGCTAATTTTGGGAGAGATTTATCTTCAGAATCTTTCTGAAGTCTCAGGATTTGCGAGCATGAAAAATAATATTACATAATTCAGACCACAGAGATACTTCCCGGCTAAACCCGAAAAATAATCTCGGACGACAGCAGTTGTCTTTTCTATTGTAATCTCACTATTCAGTTCGATCCGAAGATGGATTTTTGGTGTCGAAAACCAAAACTCCATAAAGGAAAAAAAAAAAAAAAAACGCCTGACATTGTGAGCATAGGCCGCCTGCGAGTTTACTCAAGTGATGAATTTGACACGATTTACTCAATTTTTTGGATGGAAATGTTTTACATTTGTGGATCTGTTTAGACGTTCGACCGTGGTGCCATTTAACGGACTCAGTGGAGCTGGAGTAATGCACAGCTCGAACGACTTCGTGTGGACACAAGCTATAAATGATCTTGCATTATTTCTGAAGAGCGGGAGTCTTCATGCTTTGCACACCGTCATAGGGAAGTTAATATTGCAAAATAAATTATAAATGGATGGCAACGAATGTTCTACTGTCGTCCGAGATTATTTTTCGGGTTTAGCCGGGAAGTATCTCTGTGGTCTGAATTATGTAATATTATTTTTCATGCTCGCAAATCCTGAGACTTCAGAAAGATTCTGAAGATAAATCTCTCCCAAAATTAGCATAATGTAAGAAATAATTGTTGAGACGAAAAGTGTACCTAGCTTGAACATTATATGACGGAAAACATGGCAATCTAAACTAATTTTTCTTTTTCCTTCTTACATTTGTAAATTTCATAGAGTACAGAAACAAAGATTGTTGTTGTTGTAGTTTATTTCCACGCTCTCTCTCCCCTTTTTTTTTGGAAAAGGATGAAGTACTACCTGCCACTGTACACCACATTTAGGTAAGAGATTGACTTTTATTATAGGGGAAGGTGAGGAGAGCGAGACAAAATGTATAAACATAAAAATCATTTGTCTACTTTTATACATTTGGAGTTTTTGTGCACTGCTGGCTATCTACGCCCACTCTATCATTTGCTAGATTGCTCAGAAAAGAAACGAACAAATATTCTTGGCGTCAGAAACATCCTTATCAGTATGTCGTTTGCCATTTGTCAACTTGCTTACAACGTACAAACTAATGGCTTTTTTGTTTGTCTTCACTTTAAAATTCATTAATACATGACATTTTTAAAGTGCCTATGAAGTAAAAACTAATTGCCGCTTATTTGAAAGGTTTTCCAAAGTAAAGAAGAATGCCGTTTTTCGTTTTGGAATATCTGTTTTCGTTTTAGAGATATTTACGTTTTTGTATTTGCTCCGTACAATGAATGAAAAAACAAGTGCAGTACGATTTGAATAGCTGCTTACAGAAATGATTTCGGATTTTATCCTTTTTGCTGTTTTAATGTTTTGAAAGTATTATGTGAGTTAGTCGCAACTGTTAAGTTTGCGTTTACATAAAGTTATGCTTTTCCCTATTTAAACCTTTCATCTTTCTTGACATATATCTAGAGACATTTCGAGCACTTAAGCAGCTTTAAGGTAAAAAAAAAGAAAATTTTATCGATTTAAGAAGTGAATTTAGACATTTCTGGGTATATGTAACATTTACAGTTAGTAAAACCTTTTCAGCGAGTTTATGTGTTTTAATTAGCTAATGGTTCTTAGAGCTTTGTAGGCGACACAATTTAAACCAGAGCCAGTGTTAAAATGCTGTTGTTGACGAAAAAGAAAATCCCCAATGGTCCACCTGTTGAATTTTTAGAAAGCTTTTTTTGCGCGAACGTGCTGCGCATTATTTCTCAAAGGTGGTAATGTTCATTCAACCCATAAAATTAAAAAAAATAAATAAACACTTACGGTAAAGCCTGCGCTAAAGCCTGGTGGCCCATCAGGTCGGCGCCTATCTCCAGTCTCCAGTTAAACAAACATCAGAGCTGTGTACTTAAAGTGTATTCGAATGTGTAGCTACGCTTTTATCTTGGTATTGGACATACGTTTTCTGACAATACAAGTTAAGAGCTCGATCAACTTTATTTCGTGTATTCATGTGCGCATGCAGAAAAAACATACTACCCTCCACCTAATTAAAATATTGCACTTCGTATTGGTGGGGGAAATCAGAATGGTTCTATTGCTCGAAGCCTCGGTACCTTGGATACCGAAGATTTTTTCTCCGCTTACTAGGCAAAAGTCGGGACGCCCGCAGACCAACAGCTTGCCCGACATCCCGAGGAGTGAAGCCTCGAAAAAACCGCTTGTGTTAGTATTAAGACTTGACCGAAGAAGGGGGCCGCGCATGAAAAGGTTCTAGCACCCATAAAGACTCTTATATAGAACACTCTGCTTCAATCACAATCAGGATCAGATGACTTAACCAATTAACTTTATTCTAGATATTCTACGAATGAACATGTGAAAGTCGCTCTAGTATACAAGCAGGCGTAGGAGAAGTACTTTAGGACACAACGCAGAAACTCTGCTGTTTAATTTACTTACGATAACTTAGCTGAGACGTATCAAAAGGTACCACTGGTTGCGTGTCCGTATGTTGAATACAGTTTTCTAAAAGCTAGTGCCAGGAGTAAACAAGCCAAGTAAAGTACATAGGATAATTGTTAGATAGACCTCCATTTAGATAGCTGCCTACACTGAGTGATTTACATTTTATTTCCTTTATGTGCCATTTTAAATTTTAAAGGCTGTATAAACAATGATTGAGCACATATCTAAAAAGGCGGAAAAATATGAAATACATGAGTTCATTCCTGCCAAAATGTCAGCTTAAAGTTTACAAAGTTTTAGCAGTGAAAGTGTATTGTTTAACTGAGTTCTAGTGTTTCGCTAAAAGTGCATCGTTATTATAAGTCGAGTGAGTGAGTAAACTATATAAACCAACAGTCGTCCTACTTTTCTCTTCCTACTTTCTTTTGAGGGTGAATCCAGAACAAGCAAGATGAACATCTTGGTAATTTTGCTGTTATCTGCGTTGACGTACTCCTCCACAAATGGTTTGTACATTGCTGAGTTTGTTTCTCTGTGTTCAGTTGCTATCTGCCCCTATTTTAACAAATAAACAATCTGGTTTAAGGTCTCTCGGCATCCTTCCAGTATTGATCAAAAACAGGCAAATGCTCAATGATTCAGAATGTTCACCTTAACCTCCTAAGGAATAGCATCTTATTCAAACCACTGAGTCGCGGCAATAGTTTTATAGAATCTTTTCATTGCGCGCCTAATACAAAACGATTATGGGTGAAATTGGGTGAAATCAGTCGTTGGTCTCGTAACGATCCTTGTTTGTATTGTTTCCTCTCAAAAGTTAAGATAATTAAAATTAGCAATGCAATGCAATGAATTTATTTCCGTAAGTATTTTAAGGTGCGGCTATTTAAGCATGGAGCTATTTACAATTTCCCGAATGTGTACGTCGTTATTTGGTTATTAGGCCTTTTTCTCGCCGCTACAGTAATTAGCCTTTCAGTTAAAAATGTATTGATAAAATCAAGTAAAAAAAATAAACAAAAGCGCTATTAGTTTGTACTTTTTAAACAAGTCGACAAATGGCAGTTGTCTTTAGGAAACGAAATATTGTCAAGGATGAGGCCAAGAATATTTATTGTTTTTCTTCTCTGAGCAACCCAGCAAATGCTAGAGTGGGTCATCAGGTAGCAAGCAGTGCACAACTGAAAACTCCAATAGACCTTTCCCGCATTCCAGTTCAGTGCGCTCGGACAATAGTTCCAGAACGAGATTAGGGTGGACATTTTCATACATTTGCTCTATTTTTGTCCACCCTGACCTGAAAGGTCTATTAACAAAAATCTGATACAGAGGGCGCTTTCTATTGGACCGAAAATTCCGGTGTGAACTTCCGGAAATTTCCCGGGACGAATGGAACAGAATTTTCTGGCTGACTGCACCGGAGTGGAAAACGATAACGTCGTGATTCGTGCACAGCCCAAGCGACTTTCTTGCAGTTACCTGAGGCGAAATGGCGGGAAATGTGGTGAAGTCACTTTATATGTTTTGGTTTTCAAAAGAGGTTTCATAGCAAGGATGTTTTCTGCACTCCCAGCCTTTTCATTCCGCTGGGCATTCGTTTGCTTTGTGCTTGTTTGACTGTTCATTCTTTTACCGTTCATTCGGTTTACAGAGTTTAAAAGGAAGTAAACCACAACGGCAACTAGTCCAATTATAGTTATAATTCTTTGTTCATTTTTTTGCCGTTCTTTATGTAAATAAATAAAGAAAGAAAGAAAGAAAGAAAGAAGTGTAAATACGTCATTTGTTTACTTACGGAGCCCCAAGGAGTTCACAAGAACTCGTTCAGAAATGCGTGCCCGCGCATTCTAGGATCGAATTTCAGTTTGGAAATGTTGGTTTTTGAGGAAAAAACAGCAATATGGAATGATCACTTTCTGCGTATTCACGAGAACGTGAAGTATGACGGCCAATTTTTAAAATTTATTTTTCGAATTTTGACGCTGTCTTACATCTTCTGTTAGGATATTTCTGACAGTGATAGGCAAACTGAATGAATCTCAATTCTTGCGAGATTCTTCGGTTGAATATAAAGTCGTCATTTATTCGACGTTGTCTTTGGCGTTGTTGTCGTTGTTGCTCAAGCTCCCTCTTGTTGTTTGGACGGTGAGTGTCTGCACTTTCGACGTTACGTTTGTTCGGTTGGGTTGTGTTCGGACGTTAGTTGGGCTTTGAACTCGTTTGGCTGTTCATTTCTGCTCATTCATTTCATTAAGTTTATTATTGTTCGGGCAGGAGACATCAGTCTCTTATTTAAACTCCTATTAAAGTTGCGAAATGTGTTAAAACATAGCTCATTAGGGTAGAAGCTCCTTTGCTTCTTTGATATGTAAATAAAGGATGGCATCCCCACAGCGTTAAAACTTCGCTTTAAAACCAAGCGACAGATAAATAAATCTTCCCTGAAAACATCCACGCAACGCGCGAGTAGCATGCGCGGACGAACTGGGTACATTGTCTAAAAATAACTAATGAGGGATTACATGTACCTTGGGTGTAAGGCAAATATGGGGTATTCACTCTCTTACATTGATCTTCTCTCGGCTCGTTTCATTCGCAATTTTTCCCTTTAAAATTGAAAATGGCTGACTCTCCAGAACACTGATACGTCACCGACCTCGTCACTTTTAGACCACAACGGCAGCGAAAACGTCGGAAAACAAATGGTTTAATGAGTGGTACAATGGCTCAGTCTTATCTCAAATTCGCTAGCAAATATGCGAATTAGCTAACAAATATGCGACATATAGTCTTTTAAACTACAAACTTCTCGGATGCCGACTTCTAGTGTCGCTAGGACACACTGAACAGAGGGTCCTATTTGAACTTTTTTCCTGTTAAATTCACCGTACAATTGTAGAGCAAATCGGTGTTTTCGCTGATTCAAATGACCTCAAAATCAAACTGTTCACATACGATCGTGTTGCGATGATTGAATCTACTATAAATAGACATATATAGCTCATCAGCTTAGTCGAGTGTCAAAGCGTATCAGCTTGAACAAGTCCAAAAATTTTTGCCTGTGGGCAAAATTTTAATGTTCGCATTGGATTTCAATTCGCGGAGTTCTAGCTAGTTCTCCTCGCTCCCGCTATGAGAGATTCGTCGTCCAATGCGACTTAAGTTTCTTCACTGTTATTTGCGTAACATGGAGAGTTTCCATAAATTCAAGATATTCTCGCGGTGGAGTCCACTGACGCCCGCGGTTGAAACTTATAATCTGGTGTAATCCTGAGAAATTTTCATCCAGCAACTTCACCTCAATCATCAAAAACGTTCCCAATGCGTAATAAAAAAGCCAAAATTTGGTCTTATTTGCTGTTAACTGTTAATTCAAGATTAGAATTGTAATAGAAATGTCAAATGAACTATACCCAGAAAGCAAACAAAACAAGTTTCCATTTTTAGTGCACAAATCGCAGTCATATAGACCTTGACCTCGAAATGTAAAACAAACATGTGCCTGCAATATTGACTAATACAGTGATTTCAGGAGCTTCATCTACTGGTCAGCAGAATTACTCCGAAAAGTTTACGGATGATGGAAGGACATCATTTGCATTTAATTAACATAATCTTCACCACAACTAAAACCCTGCAGATTGCTCACGCAATCTTGGGGTTAAAAACGGCTGTACCCTTAGGTCCAACATCATTGGTCAAAACGTGCTATTAGGCGAGACTATCTACACTATTATTGCTTGATTCGGGGAGGGTTGGAAATACTCTTTATAGTGAACTGTACAAGGAAGCTCCGCAGGCAAGAAGTGTCTTTTCCATAGCTGGTATTACATAAAAAGTTTGGATGTCATGACTAGCTAAAGCCGGAGTTTAGTAAAAGGATCTTTTAAAGTATATGGAACAGAAGCACCAAACAGGAGTGATTCATAAGTGTTTTAAAGGCTTACTGAAGTGATCAGTATTTAGGGGGTATCCAGTGTGTCAAAGAAACACCATTTTCTATGACAGATGTAGGGAAGAGTTACCTTGTCTGTCAGAAATGATACAGGCAACGATTTAGTGAAGCCCCGTATAAAATTTTGTCAATATCTCTGCCTGGGTGTTATGCTGCAGATCTCCTAGTGATATGTTTAACCTTCCTAAGTGCTTTACAACAGAACAGAGCACAGTCGAGGTTTCTTTATTTGTTTTATGATAAAGAATCGGATAATTTCCCCACGCATTCGGCTGAATTTTCGAACCAAACTTTATTTTCCAAACGAGCAAAAGTGGCGTCAGCCGTGCACTGTTCTCTGATAAAGCACGCTAAAATAAGCCAATCACAATCCTTGTTAGAATTGCTCAAATAATTTGATTGGCTAACGAAGCGACAGCTGTCAATCACAAACTGGACTTCAGCTAAGCTTTCAGTTTCGAGTAGTTTGAGCGGCTTTCGAGAGAAGAACGATGCCTTCAAAGTTCGCTTTTAAGTTTTTTTTTAAATACGGATCTAACGACAGGTAAAGGTTGATACAATGTAGTCCAGAGGAATCCGGCCGTATTGTGGCCAACGAAAACATGCACTTTTCCTTTGGAATTATGAAACGCGGAGCTCAAAGCTTGCGGATGAAAGTGCGAAATGCCGAGTTGAATTTAAAAGGAGCTATACAGTTATTTACGGCTTGTAGCCGCATGCAGCAAGATTGCCCGAACTAGCGTAAAAGTTAGAAAGACTAAACGGCTCCCACTGGTTCTACTCCGAGCACAGAAGAGAATATCAGAGCAAGCTTTGCACTGACCACTCGTCGGTTCACTTCGCTGAGATGACCGGAGAACGTGCGTTATTACGCTGCATGTAAGTGTTGTTTGAGCAATTGAGCATTTTCACAAAAATTAAGCTTCTCATGTTTTGTGTCGCTGCTTTACTTCTTAAATATAATTTCTGCCTTCGTAACAAATATAATGTCTTTTGTCGAAGCACTGTTTAGGTTGAGAATCTGTTTATTTCGCTACGTGATTCGTCGGCGGGAATCTAGCAAAACTTGTTATTTTAGTACAGTTTTAACACTACTGTTGCTAACAATGGTCTCTGTGAGCCTTATTTACTGCAGACAGATAGCTTGTTTCCATTGCGTTTATCTGAGTCACAGGGGATGTTTAATTTGGGTCAAATTCGTCAAAATTCCGAAGCAAAAATTTGAAAGTCAACTTACCGTCATCAACCCGCGGTCTAATCTCTGATAAAGCACGCTATTTCAGCCAATCAGAGTGCGCGTTTTATGGAAACTTTATTATAAAACCTTATAATGGCAGATATCAAATTATTGAAAACTGGATCATTGGATAATGCAATTCGAGAGTTTTCATGGTATATGAGCCATTATACCATGCTCTGCAAATATGGGAAGCGTACGCGCGATTTTCTGAGACGTTATTTTTATTTTAGTTTAGTTTTCTATGTTTGGAGGCGTTGCTAATAAAACAATTATTCCACTCGTGTTTGTTGGATATGAGACGATTGTAGCCAACTCGGCGCTACGCGCCTCATTGG
>NW_027671034.1:0-26574 GCF_964199315.1 Orbicella franksi
GGCGGTCGTGAGTTCAAGTCTCAATATGTTATTAAAGGGGTTATTCTCGAACGGCTTGGGGGTCGAATAACTTCTCCCCCGATTGAGATTTGAACTCGGGCCGGGAAGAAAATCCCAGCCACGCCGAACATTTTTGTTGGTTTAATTAATCGATTGACTTATTTAGTTCTAATTTTTTGGGGTTTTTTTTTAAGCCGCTTTGGTTTATTTTTTATTTTTTTATTGATTGATTGATTTTTTAAATTTCTTTTTCTTTTTATTTCTTGGTCTTCTTCGTTTTTTTTCCAAGCTGTTCGGTGCCGCAATAGTTTTTCTTAAATTGATTGACTGATTTTTGGATTTTTTGGATTTTTTCCAATTTGTTTGTATTTTGCTGTCGCTGTTGTGGTTGATGTTTCGGGTAAACGTTTCCCGTATTGCCGTCCATCTAACAGATTTATTTTCTGCGTTATCGAGACTTGTTTGCTTTCAGTCTAAGCTTTGCTTTTCCCGAACTTTAAGAGTTTTAAGACCGAGGCAGTTCAGGGCCTAAACGATTTGTTAGTGGGAAGCAATTCCATGACTCGGTTTTCCAGCGGCCAATAGCGACATAAACGATTAACATGGGCCAACCTCTGGCTTAGGCAGAATACATATTGGCTGGTTTTCTTGAAATGTCGTTGATTGAGGATGTAGAAGGCTTTACGCGACCTCGAGAGAAGTGGCCGATCAGCTCAGCTACATCGTGTATGGATAAATTCTAGCAAACACCGCATAGGAAAACACCCGTTCTCGTTCGCAGTGAGTCCACCAACTGTAAGCAAATCTTAAGTTGTGCGGTACCGCTTAACTTGGCAGACATAGCGATATCTTTGAATTGAATAAGCGCGCAATGACAAGCAGCATTCGCCAACGATACTCGGCAATTACAATTAGTTTTGAAGTGTATGTCTGTTTTCAAATTTCCAACCGTTACCTTTTGGCTTGCTAACTGTTTGGAATCCTGTCCGAATACGCCTCAATTTGGGCTGAAAAATGCGCAATTCTGGCTGACGACGGTAAGGAATATATAACACTGGAGTTTCTAGCCTCAGGTCTATAACTAGCAGAATACAGTCCCACTCTTTGACTAAGCGGAACCGGAAACTAGCATATCAGCACGTACTATACACATCTTAATTTGTTAGCAACAACCCAAGGGATTTCCAGGTGGTCCTGCGGGATGGGCTGCGCGCGGCTGATCCAGGGTCGCATCTGGCGGTCGTGAGTTCAAGTCTCAATATGTTATTAAAGGGGTTATTCTCGAACGGCTTGGGGGTCGAATAACTTCTCCCCCGATTGAGATTTGAACTCGGGCCGGGAAGAAAATCCCAGCCACGCCGAACATTTTTGTTGGTTTAATTAATCGATTGACTTATTTAGTTCTAATTTTTTGGGGTTTTTTTTTAAGCCGCTTTGGTTTATTTTTTATTTTTTTATTGATTGATTGATTTTTTAAATTTCTTTTTCTTTTTATTTCTTGGTCTTCTTCGTTTTTTTTCCAAGCTGTTCGGTGCCGCAATAGTTTTTCTTAAATTGATTGACTGATTTTTGGATTTTTTGGATTTTTTCCAATTTGTTTGTATTTTGCTGTCGCTGTTGTGGTTGATGTTTCGGGTAAACGTTTCCCGTATTGCCGTCCATCTAACAGATTTATTTTCTGCGTTATCGAGACTTGTTTGCTTTCAGTCTAAGCTTTGCTTTTCCCGAACTTTAAGAGTTTTAAGACCGAGGCAGTTCAGGGCCTAAACGATTTGTTAGTGGGAAGCAATTCCATGACTCGGTTTTCCAGCGGCCAATAGCGACATAAACGATTAACATGGGCCAACCTCTGGCTTAGGCAGAATACATATTGGCTGGTTTTCTTGAAATGTCGTTGATTGAGGATGTAGAAGGCTTTACGCGACCTCGAGAGAAGTGGCCGATCAGCTCAGCTACATCGTGTATGGATAAATTCTAGCAAACACCGCATAGGAAAACACCCGTTCTCGTTCGCAGTGAGTCCACCAACTGTAAGCAAATCTTAAGTTGTGCGGTACCGCTTAACTTGGCAGACATAGCGATATCTTTGAATTGAATAAGCGCGCAATGACAAGCAGCATTCGCCAACGATACTCGGCAATTACAATTAGTTTTGAAGTGTATGTCTGTTTTCAAATTTCCAACCGTTACCTTTTGGCTTGCTAACTGTTTGGAATCCTGTCCGAATACGCCTCAATTTGGGCTGAAAAATGCGCAATTCTGGCTGACGACGGTAAGGAATATATAACGCTGGAGTTTCTAGCCTCAGGTCTATAACTAGCAGAATACAGTCCCACTCTTTGACTAAGCGGAACCGGAAACTAGCATATCAGCACGTACTATACACATCTTAATTTGTTAGCAACAACCCAAGGGATTTCCAGGTGGTCCTGCGGGATGGGCTGCGCGCGGCTGATCCAGGGTCGCATCTGGCGGTCGTGAGTTCAAGTCTCAATATGTTATTAAAGGGGTTATTCTCGAACGGCTTGGGGGTCGAATAACTTCTCCCCCGATTGAGATTTGAACTCGGGCCGGGAAGAAAATCCCAGCCACGCCGAACATTTTTGTTGGTTTAATTAATCGATTGACTTATTTAGTTCTAATTTTTTGGGGTTTTTTTTTAAGCCGCTTTGGTTTATTTTTTATTTTTTTATTGATTGATTGATTTTTTAAATTTCTTTTTCTTTTATTTCTTGGTCTTCTTCGTTTTTTTTCCAAGCTGTTCGGTGCCGCAATAGTTTTTCTTAAATTGATTGACTGATTTTTGGATTTTTTGGATTTTTTCCAATTTGTTTGTATTTTGCTGTCGCTGTTGTGGTTGATGTTTCGGGTAAACGTTTCCCGTATTGCCGTCCATCTAACAGATTTATTTTCTGCGTTATCGAGACTTGTTTGCTTTCAGTCTAAGCTTTGCTTTTCCCGAACTTTAAGAGTTTTAAGACCGAGGCAGTTCAGGGCCTAAACGATTTGTTAGTGGGAAGCAATTCCATGACTCGGTTTTCCAGCGGCCAATAGCGACATAAACGATTAACATGGGCCAACCTCTGGCTTAGGCAGAATACATATTGGCTGGTTTTCTTGAAATGTCGTTGATTGAGGATGTAGAAGGCTTTACGCGACCTCGAGAGAAGTGGCCGATCAGCTCAGCTACATCGTGTATGGATAAATTCTAGCAAACACCGCATAGGAAAACACCCGTTCTCGTTCGCAGTGAGTCCACCAACTGTAAGCAAATCTTAAGTTGTGCGGTACCGCTTAACTTGGCAGACATAGCGATATCTTTGAATTGAATAAGCGCGCAATGACAAGCAGCATTCGCCAACGATACTCGGCAATTACAATTAGTTTTGAAGTGTATGTCTGTTTTCAAATTTCCAACCGTTACCTTTTGGCTTGCTAACTGTTTGGAATCCTGTCCGAATACGCCTCAATTTGGGCTGAAAAATGCGCAATTCTGGCTGACGACGGTAAGGAATATATAACACTGGAGTTTCTAGCCTCAGGTCTATAACTAGCAGAATACAGTCCCACTCTTTGACTAAGCGGAACCGGAAACTAGCATATCAGCACGTACTATACACATCTTAATTTGTTAGCAACAACCCAAGGGATTTCCAGGTGGTCCTGCGGGATGGGCTGCGCGCGGCTGATCCAGGGTCGCATCTGGCGGTCGTGAGTTCAAGTCTCAATATGTTATTAAAGGGGTTATTCTCGAACGGCTTGGGGGTCGAATAACTTCTCCCCCGATTGAGATTTGAACTCGGGCCGGGAAGAAAATCCCAGCCACGCCGAACATTTTTGTTGGTTTAATTAATCGATTGACTTATTTAGTTCTAATTTTTTGGGGTTTTTTTTTAAGCCGCTTTGGTTTATTTTTTATTTTTTTATTGATTGATTGATTTTTTAAATTTCTTTTTCTTTTTATTTCTTGGTCTTCTTCGTTTTTTTTCCAAGCTGTTCGGTGCCGCAATAGTTTTTCTTAAATTGATTGACTGATTTTTGGATTTTTTGGATTTTTTCCAATTTGTTTGTATTTTGCTGTCGCTGTTGTGGTTGATGTTTCGGGTAAACGTTTCCCGTATTGCCGTCCATCTAACAGATTTATTTTCTGCGTTATCGAGACTTGTTTGCTTTCAGTCTAAGCTTTGCTTTTCCCGAACTTTAAGAGTTTTAAGACCGAGGCAGTTCAGGGCCTAAACGATTTGTTAGTGGGAAGCAATTCCATGACTCGGTTTTCCAGCGGCCAATAGCGACATAAACGATTAACATGGGCCAACCTCTGGCTTAGGCAGAATACATATTGGCTGGTTTTCTTGAAATGTCGTTGATTGAGGATGTAGAAGGCTTTACGCGACCTCGAGAGAAGTGGCCGATCAGCTCAGCTACATCGTGTATGGATAAATTCTAGCAAACACCGCATAGGAAAACACCCGTTCTCGTTCGCAGTGAGTCCACCAACTGTAAGCAAATCTTAAGTTGTGCGGTACCGCTTAACTTGGCAGACATAGCGATATCTTTGAATTGAATAAGCGCGCAATGACAAGCAGCATTCGCCAACGATACTCGGCAATTACAATTAGTTTTGAAGTGTATGTCTGTTTTCAAATTTCCAACCGTTACCTTTTGGCTTGCTAACTGTTTGGAATCCTGTCCGAATACGCCTCAATTTGGGCTGAAAAATGCGCAATTCTGGCTGACGACGGTAAGGAATATATAACACTGGAGTTTCTAGCCTCAGGTCTATAACTAGCAGAATACAGTCCCACTCTTTGACTAAGCGGAACCGGAAACTAGCATATCAGCACGTACTATACACATCTTAATTTGTTAGCAACAACCCAAGGGATTTCCAGGTGGTCCTGCGGGATGGGCTGCGCGCGGCTGATCCAGGGTCGCATCTGGCGGTCGTGAGTTCAAGTCTCAATATGTTATTAAAGGGGTTATTCTCGAACGGCTTGGGGGTCGAATAACTTCTCCCCCGATTGAGATTTGAACTCGGGCCGGGAAGAAAATCCCAGCCACGCCGAACATTTTTGTTGGTTTAATTAATCGATTGACTTATTTAGTTCTAATTTTTTGGGGTTTTTTTTTAAGCCGCTTTGGTTTATTTTTTATTTTTTTATTGATTGATTGATTTTTTAAATTTCTTTTTCTTTTTATTTCTTGGTCTTCTTCGTTTTTTTTCCAAGCTGTTCGGTGCCGCAATAGTTTTTCTTAAATTGATTGACTGATTTTTGGATTTTTTGGATTTTTTCCAATTTGTTTGTATTTTGCTGTCGCTGTTGTGGTTGATGTTTCGGGTAAACGTTTCCCGTATTGCCGTCCATCTAACAGATTTATTTTCTGCGTTATCGAGACTTGTTTGCTTTCAGTCTAAGCTTTGCTTTTCCCGAACTTTAAGAGTTTTAAGACCGAGGCAGTTCAGGGCCTAAACGATTTGTTAGTGGGAAGCAATTCCATGACTCGGTTTTCCAGCGGCCAATAGCGACATAAACGATTAACATGGGCCAACCTCTGGCTTAGGCAGAATACATATTGGCTGGTTTTCTTGAAATGTCGTTGATTGAGGATGTAGAAGGCTTTACGCGACCTCGAGAGAAGTGGCCGATCAGCTCAGCTACATCGTGTATGGATAAATTCTAGCAAACACCGCATAGGAAAACACCCGTTCTCGTTCGCAGTGAGTCCACCAACTGTAAGCAAATCTTAAGTTGTGCGGTACCGCTTAACTTGGCAGACATAGCGATATCTTTGAATTGAATAAGCGCGCAATGACAAGCAGCATTCGCCAACGATACTCGGCAATTACAATTAGTTTTGAAGTGTATGTCTGTTTTCAAATTTCCAACCGTTACCTTTTGGCTTGCTAACTGTTTGGAATCCTGTCCGAATACGCCTCAATTTGGGCTGAAAAATGCGCAATTCTGGCTGACGACGGTAAGGAATATATAACACTGGAGTTTCTAGCCTCAGGTCTATAACTAGCAGAATACAGTCCCACTCTTTGACTAAGCGGAACCGGAAACTAGCATATCAGCACGTACTATACACATCTTAATTTGTTAGCAACAACCCAAGGGATTTCCAGGTGGTCCTGCGGGATGGGCTGCGCGCGGCTGATCCAGGGTCGCATCTGGCGGTCGTGAGTTCAAGTCTCAATATGTTATTAAAGGGGTTATTCTCGAACGGCTTGGGGGTCGAATAACTTCTCCCCCGATTGAGATTTGAACTCGGGCCGGGAAGAAAATCCCAGCCACGCCGAACATTTTTGTTGGTTTAATTAATCGATTGACTTATTTAGTTCTAATTTTTTGGGGTTTTTTTTTAAGCCGCTTTGGTTTATTTTTTATTTTTTTATTGATTGATTGATTTTTTAAATTTCTTTTTCTTTTTATTTCTTGGTCTTCTTCGTTTTTTTTCCAAGCTGTTCGGTGCCGCAATAGTTTTTCTTAAATTGATTGACTGATTTTTGGATTTTTTGGATTTTTTCCAATTTGTTTGTATTTTGCTGTCGCTGTTGTGGTTGATGTTTCGGGTAAACGTTTCCCGTATTGCCGTCCATCTAACAGATTTATTTTCTGCGTTATCGAGACTTGTTTGCTTTCAGTCTAAGCTTTGCTTTTCCCGAACTTTAAGAGTTTTAAGACCGAGGCAGTTCAGGGCCTAAACGATTTGTTAGTGGGAAGCAATTCCATGACTCGGTTTTCCAGCGGCCAATAGCGACATAAACGATTAACATGGGCCAACCTCTGGCTTAGGCAGAATACATATTGGCTGGTTTTCTTGAAATGTCGTTGATTGAGGATGTAGAAGGCTTTACGCGACCTCGAGAGAAGTGGCCGATCAGCTCAGCTACATCGTGTATGGATAAATTCTAGCAAACACCGCATAGGAAAACACCCGTTCTCGTTCGCAGTGAGTCCACCAACTGTAAGCAAATCTTAAGTTGTGCGGTACCGCTTAACTTGGCAGACATAGCGATATCTTTGAATTGAATAAGCGCGCAATGACAAGCAGCATTCGCCAACGATACTCGGCAATTACAATTAGTTTTGAAGTGTATGTCTGTTTTCAAATTTCCAACCGTTACCTTTTGGCTTGCTAACTGTTTGGAATCCTGTCCGAATACGCCTCAATTTGGGCTGAAAAATGCGCAATTCTGGCTGACGACGGTAAGGAATATATAACACTGGAGTTTCTAGCCTCAGGTCTATAACTAGCAGAATACAGTCCCACTCTTTGACTAAGCGGAACCGGAAACTAGCATATCAGCACGTACTATACACATCTTAATTTGTTAGCAACAACCCAAGGGATTTCCAGGTGGTCCTGCGGGATGGGCTGCGCGCGGCTGATCCAGGGTCGCATCTGGCGGTCGTGAGTTCAAGTCTCAATATGTTATTAAAGGGGTTATTCTCGAACGGCTTGGGGGTCGAATAACTTCTCCCCCGATTGAGATTTGAACTCGGGCCGGGAAGAAAATCCCAGCCACGCCGAACATTTTTGTTGGTTTAATTAATCGATTGACTTATTTAGTTCTAATTTTTTGGGGTTTTTTTTTAAGCCGCTTTGGTTTATTTTTTATTTTTTTATTGATTGATTGATTTTTTAAATTTCTTTTTCTTTTTATTTCTTGGTCTTCTTCGTTTTTTTTTCCAAGCTGTTCGGTGCCGCAATAGTTTTTCTTAAATTGATTGACTGATTTTTGGATTTTTTGGATTTTTTCCAATTTGTTTGTATTTTGCTGTCGCTGTTGTGGTTGATGTTTCGGGTAAACGTTTCCCGTATTGCCGTCCATCTAACAGATTTATTTTCTGCGTTATCGAGACTTGTTTGCTTTCAGTCTAAGCTTTGCTTTTCCCGAACTTTAAGAGTTTTAAGACCGAGGCAGTTCAGGGCCTAAACGATTTGTTAGTGGGAAGCAATTCCATGACTCGGTTTTCCAGCGGCCAATAGCGACATAAACGATTAACATGGGCCAACCTCTGGCTTAGGCAGAATACATATTGGCTGGTTTTCTTGAAATGTCGTTGATTGAGGATGTAGAAGGCTTTACGCGACCTCGAGAGAAGTGGCCGATCAGCTCAGCTACATCGTGTATGGATAAATTCTAGCAAACACCGCATAGGAAAACACCCGTTCTCGTTCGCAGTGAGTCCACCAACTGTAAGCAAATCTTAAGTTGTGCGGTACCGCTTAACTTGGCAGACATAGCGATATCTTTGAATTGAATAAGCGCGCAATGACAAGCAGCATTCGCCAACGATACTCGGCAATTACAATTAGTTTTGAAGTGTATGTCTGTTTTCAAATTTCCAACCGTTACCTTTTGGCTTGCTAACTGTTTGGAATCCTGTCCGAATACGCCTCAATTTGGGCTGAAAAATGCGCAATTCTGGCTGACGACGGTAAGGAATATATAACACTGGAGTTTCTAGCCTCAGGTCTATAACTAGCAGAATACAGTCCCACTCTTTGACTAAGCGGAACCGGAAACTAGCATATCAGCACGTACTATACACATCTTAATTTGTTAGCAACAACCCAAGGGATTTCCAGGTGGTCCTGCGGGATGGGCTGCGCGCGGCTGATCCAGGGTCGCATCTGGCGGTCGTGAGTTCAAGTCTCAATATGTTATTAAAGGGGTTATTCTCGAACGGCTTGGGGGTCGAATAACTTCTCCCCCGATTGAGATTTGAACTCGGGCCGGGAAGAAAATCCCAGCCACGCCGAACATTTTTGTTGGTTTAATTAATCGATTGACTTATTTAGTTCTAATTTTTTGGGGTTTTTTTTTAAGCCGCTTTGGTTTATTTTTTATTTTTTTATTGATTGATTGATTTTTTAAATTTCTTTTTCTTTTTATTTCTTGGTCTTCTTCGTTTTTTTTCCAAGCTGTTCGGTGCCGCAATAGTTTTTCTTAAATTGATTGACTGATTTTTGGATTTTTTGGATTTTTTCCAATTTGTTTGTATTTTGCTGTCGCTGTTGTGGTTGATGTTTCGGGTAAACGTTTCCCGTATTGCCGTCCATCTAACAGATTTATTTTCTGCGTTATCGAGACTTGTTTGCTTTCAGTCTAAGCTTTGCTTTTCCCGAACTTTAAGAGTTTTAAGACCGAGGCAGTTCAGGGCCTAAACGATTTGTTAGTGGGAAGCAATTCCATGACTCGGTTTTCCAGCGGCCAATAGCGACATAAACGATTAACATGGGCCAACCTCTGGCTTAGGCAGAATACATATTGGCTGGTTTTCTTGAAATGTCGTTGATTGAGGATGTAGAAGGCTTTACGCGACCTCGAGAGAAGTGGCCGATCAGCTCAGCTACATCGTGTATGGATAAATTCTAGCAAACACCGCATAGGAAAACACCCGTTCTCGTTCGCAGTGAGTCCACCAACTGTAAGCAAATCTTAAGTTGTGCGGTACCGCTTAACTTGGCAGACATAGCGATATCTTTGAATTGAATAAGCGCGCAATGACAAGCAGCATTCGCCAACGATACTCGGCAATTACAATTAGTTTTGAAGTGTATGTCTGTTTTCAAATTTCCAACCGTTACCTTTTGGCTTGCTAACTGTTTGGAATCCTGTCCGAATACGCCTCAATTTGGGCTGAAAAATGCGCAATTCTGGCTGACGACGGTAAGGAATATATAACACTGGAGTTTCTAGCCTCAGGTCTATAACTAGCAGAATACAGTCCCACTCTTTGACTAAGCGGAACCGGAAACTAGCATATCAGCACGTACTATACACATCTTAATTTGTTAGCAACAACCCAAGGGATTTCCAGGTGGTCCTGCGGGATGGGCTGCGCGCGGCTGATCCAGGGTCGCATCTGGCGGTCGTGAGTTCAAGTCTCAATATGTTATTAAAGGGGTTATTCTCGAACGGCTTGGGGGTCGAATAACTTCTCCCCCGATTGAGATTTGAACTCGGGCCGGGAAGAAAATCCCAGCCACGCCGAACATTTTTGTTGGTTTAATTAATCGATTGACTTATTTAGTTCTAATTTTTTGGGGTTTTTTTTTAAGCCGCTTTGGTTTATTTTTTATTTTTTTATTGATTGATTGATTTTTTAAATTTCTTTTTCTTTTTATTTCTTGGTCTTCTTCGTTTTTTTTCCAAGCTGTTCGGTGCCGCAATAGTTTTTCTTAAATTGATTGACTGATTTTTGGATTTTTTGGATTTTTTCCAATTTGTTTGTATTTTGCTGTCGCTGTTGTGGTTGATGTTTCGGGTAAACGTTTCCCGTATTGCCGTCCATCTAACAGATTTATTTTCTGCGTTATCGAGACTTGTTTGCTTTCAGTCTAAGCTTTGCTTTTCCCGAACTTTAAGAGTTTTAAGACCGAGGCAGTTCAGGGCCTAAACGATTTGTTAGTGGGAAGCAATTCCATGACTCGGTTTTCCAGCGGCCAATAGCGACATAAACGATTAACATGGGCCAACCTCTGGCTTAGGCAGAATACATATTGGCTGGTTTTCTTGAAATGTCGTTGATTGAGGATGTAGAAGGCTTTACGCGACCTCGAGAGAAGTGGCCGATCAGCTCAGCTACATCGTGTATGGATAAATTCTAGCAAACACCGCATAGGAAAACACCCGTTCTCGTTCGCAGTGAGTCCACCAACTGTAAGCAAATCTTAAGTTGTGCGGTACCGCTTAACTTGGCAGACATAGCGATATCTTTGAATTGAATAAGCGCGCAATGACAAGCAGCATTCGCCAACGATACTCGGCAATTACAATTAGTTTGAAGTGTATGTCTGTTTTCAAATTTCCAACCGTTACCTTTTGGCTTGCTAACTGTTTGGAATCCTGTCCGAATACGCCTCAATTTGGGCTGAAAAATGCGCAATTCTGGCTGACGACGGTAAGGAATATATAACACTGGAGTTTCTAGCCTCAGGTCTATAACTAGCAGAATACAGTCCCACTCTTTGACTAAGCGGAACCGGAAACTAGCATATCAGCACGTACTATACACATCTTAATTTGTTAGCAACAACCCAAGGGATTTCCAGGTGGTCCTGCGGGATGGGCTGCGCGCGGCTGATCCAGGGTCGCATCTGGCGGTCGTGAGTTCAAGTCTCAATATGTTATTAAAGGGGTTATTCTCGAACGGCTTGGGGGTCGAATAACTTCTCCCCCGATTGAGATTTGAACTCGGGCCGGGAAGAAAATCCCAGCCACGCCGAACATTTTTGTTGGTTTAATTAATCGATTGACTTATTTAGTTCTAATTTTTTGGGGTTTTTTTTTAAGCCGCTTTGGTTTATTTTTTATTTTTTTATTGATTGATTGATTTTTTAAATTTCTTTTTCTTTTTATTTCTTGGTCTTCTTCGTTTTTTTTTCCAAGCTGTTCGGTGCCGCAATAGTTTTTCTTAAATTGATTGACTGATTTTTGGATTTTTTGGATTTTTTCCAATTTGTTTGTATTTTGCTGTCGCTGTTGTGGTTGATGTTTCGGGTAAACGTTTCCCGTATTGCCGTCCATCTAACAGATTTATTTTCTGCGTTATCGAGACTTGTTTGCTTTCAGTCTAAGCTTTGCTTTTCCCGAACTTTAAGAGTTTTAAGACCGAGGCAGTTCAGGGCCTAAACGATTTGTTAGTGGGAAGCAATTCCATGACTCGGTTTTCCAGCGGCCAATAGCGACATAAACGATTAACATGGGCCAACCTCTGGCTTAGGCAGAATACATATTGGCTGGTTTTCTTGAAATGTCGTTGATTGAGGATGTAGAAGGCTTTACGCGACCTCGAGAGAAGTGGCCGATCAGCTCAGCTACATCGTGTATGGATAAATTCTAGCAAACACCGCATAGGAAAACACCCGTTCTCGTTCGCAGTGAGTCCACCAACTGTAAGCAAATCTTAAGTTGTGCGGTACCGCTTAACTTGGCAGACATAGCGATATCTTTGAATTGAATAAGCGCGCAATGACAAGCAGCATTCGCCAACGATACTCGGCAATTACAATTAGTTTTGAAGTGTATGTCTGTTTTCAAATTTCCAACCGTTACCTTTTGGCTTGCTAACTGTTTGGAATCCTGTCCGAATACGCCTCAATTTGGGCTGAAAAATGCGCAATTCTGGCTGACGACGGTAAGGAATATATAACACTGGAGTTTCTAGCCTCAGGTCTATAACTAGCAGAATACAGTCCCACTCTTTGACTAAGCGGAACCGGAAACTAGCATATCAGCACGTACTATACACATCTTAATTTGTTAGCAACAACCCAAGGGATTTCCAGGTGGTCCTGCGGGATGGGCTGCGCGCGGCTGATCCAGGGTCGCATCTGGCGGTCGTGAGTTCAAGTCTCAATATGTTATTAAAGGGGTTATTCTCGAACGGCTTGGGGGTCGAATAACTTCTCCCCCGATTGAGATTTGAACTCGGGCCGGGAAGAAAATCCCAGCCACGCCGAACATTTTTGTTGGTTTAATTAATCGATTGACTTATTTAGTTCTAATTTTTTGGGGTTTTTTTTTAAGCCGCTTTGGTTTATTTTTTATTTTTTTATTGATTGATTGATTTTTTAAATTTCTTTTTCTTTTTATTTCTTGGTCTTCTTCGTTTTTTTTCCAAGCTGTTCGGTGCCGCAATAGTTTTTCTTAAATTGATTGACTGATTTTTGGATTTTTTGGATTTTTTCCAATTTGTTTGTATTTTGCTGTCGCTGTTGTGGTTGATGTTTCGGGTAAACGTTTCCCGTATTGCCGTCCATCTAACAGATTTATTTTCTGCGTTATCGAGACTTGTTTGCTTTCAGTCTAAGCTTTGCTTTTCCCGAACTTTAAGAGTTTTAAGACCGAGGCAGTTCAGGGCCTAAACGATTTGTTAGTGGGAAGCAATTCCATGACTCGGTTTTCCAGCGGCCAATAGCGACATAAACGATTAACATGGGCCAACCTCTGGCTTAGGCAGAATACATATTGGCTGGTTTTCTTGAAATGTCGTTGATTGAGGATGTAGAAGGCTTTACGCGACCTCGAGAGAAGTGGCCGATCAGCTCAGCTACATCGTGTATGGATAAATTCTAGCAAACACCGCATAGGAAAACACCCGTTCTCGTTCGCAGTGAGTCCACCAACTGTAAGCAAATCTTAAGTTGTGCGGTACCGCTTAACTTGGCAGACATAGCGATATCTTTGAATTGAATAAGCGCGCAATGACAAGCAGCATTCGCCAACGATACTCGGCAATTACAATTAGTTTTGAAGTGTATGTCTGTTTTCAAATTTCCAACCGTTACCTTTTGGCTTGCTAACTGTTTGGAATCCTGTCCGAATACGCCTCAATTTGGGCTGAAAAATGCGCAATTCTGGCTGACGACGGTAAGGAATATATAACACTGGAGTTTCTAGCCTCAGGTCTATAACTAGCAGAATACAGTCCCACTCTTTGACTAAGCGGAACCGGAAACTAGCATATCAGCACGTACTATACACATCTTAATTTGTTAGCAACAACCCAAGGGATTTCCAGGTGGTCCTGCGGGATGGGCTGCGCGCGGCTGATCCAGGGTCGCATCTGGCGGTCGTGAGTTCAAGTCTCAATATGTTATTAAAGGGGTTATTCTCGAACGGCTTGGGGGTCGAATAACTTCTCCCCCGATTGAGATTTGAACTCGGGCCGGGAAGAAAATCCCAGCCACGCCGAACATTTTTGTTGGTTTAATTAATCGATTGACTTATTTAGTTCTAATTTTTTGGGGTTTTTTTTTAAGCCGCTTTGGTTTATTTTTTATTTTTTTATTGATTGATTGATTTTTTAAATTTCTTTTTCTTTTTATTTCTTGGTCTTCTTCGTTTTTTTTCCAAGCTGTTCGGTGCCGCAATAGTTTTTCTTAAATTGATTGACTGATTTTTGGATTTTTTGGATTTTTTCCAATTTGTTTGTATTTTGCTGTCGCTGTTGTGGTTGATGTTTCGGGTAAACGTTTCCCGTATTGCCGTCCATCTAACAGATTTATTTTCTGCGTTATCGAGACTTGTTTGCTTTCAGTCTAAGCTTTGCTTTTCCCGAACTTTAAGAGTTTTAAGACCGAGGCAGTTCAGGGCCTAAACGATTTGTTAGTGGGAAGCAATTCCATGACTCGGTTTTCCAGCGGCCAATAGCGACATAAACGATTAACATGGGCCAACCTCTGGCTTAGGCAGAATACATATTGGCTGGTTTTCTTGAAATGTCGTTGATTGAGGATGTAGAAGGCTTTACGCGACCTCGAGAGAAGTGGCCGATCAGCTCAGCTACATCGTGTATGGATAAATTCTAGCAAACACCGCATAGGAAAACACCCGTTCTCGTTCGCAGTGAGTCCACCAACTGTAAGCAAATCTTAAGTTGTGCGGTACCGCTTAACTTGGCAGACATAGCGATATCTTTGAATTGAATAAGCGCGCAATGACAAGCAGCATTCGCCAACGATACTCGGCAATTACAATTAGTTTTGAAGTGTATGTCTGTTTTCAAATTTCCAACCGTTACCTTTTGGCTTGCTAACTGTTTGGAATCCTGTCCGAATACGCCTCAATTTGGGCTGAAAAATGCGCAATTCTGGCTGACGACGGTAAGGAATATATAACGCTGGAGTTTCTAGCCTCAGGTCTATAACTAGCAGAATACAGTCCCACTCTTTGACTAAGCGGAACCGGAAACTAGCATATCAGCACGTACTATACACATCTTAATTTGTTAGCAACAACCCAAGGGATTTCCAGGTGGTCCTGCGGGATGGGCTGCGCGCGGCTGATCCAGGGTCGCATCTGGCGGTCGTGAGTTCAAGTCTCAATATGTTATTAAAGGGGTTATTCTCGAACGGCTTGGGGGTCGAATAACTTCTCCCCCGATTGAGATTTGAACTCGGGCCGGGAAGAAAATCCCAGCCACGCCGAACATTTTTGTTGGTTTAATTAATCGATTGACTTATTTAGTTCTAATTTTTTGGGGTTTTTTTTTAAGCCGCTTTGGTTTATTTTTTATTTTTTTATTGATTGATTGATTTTTTAAATTTCTTTTTCTTTTTATTTCTTGGTCTTCTTCGTTTTTTTTCCAAGCTGTTCGGTGCCGCAATAGTTTTTCTTAAATTGATTGACTGATTTTTGGATTTTTTGGATTTTTTCCAATTTGTTTGTATTTTGCTGTCGCTGTTGTGGTTGATGTTTCGGGTAAACGTTTCCCGTATTGCCGTCCATCTAACAGATTTATTTTCTGCGTTATCGAGACTTGTTTGCTTTCAGTCTAAGCTTTGCTTTTCCCGAACTTTAAGAGTTTTAAGACCGAGGCAGTTCAGGGCCTAAACGATTTGTTAGTGGGAAGCAATTCCATGACTCGGTTTTCCAGCGGCCAATAGCGACATAAACGATTAACATGGGCCAACCTCTGGCTTAGGCAGAATACATATTGGCTGGTTTTCTTGAAATGTCGTTGATTGAGGATGTAGAAGGCTTTACGCGACCTCGAGAGAAGTGGCCGATCAGCTCAGCTACATCGTGTATGGATAAATTCTAGCAAACACCGCATAGGAAAACACCCGTTCTCGTTCGCAGTGAGTCCACCAACTGTAAGCAAATCTTAAGTTGTGCGGTACCGCTTAACTTGGCAGACATAGCGATATCTTTGAATTGAATAAGCGCGCAATGACAAGCAGCATTCGCCAACGATACTCGGCAATTACAATTAGTTTTGAAGTGTATGTCTGTTTTCAAATTTCCAACCGTTACCTTTTGGCTTGCTAACTGTTTGGAATCCTGTCCGAATACGCCTCAATTTGGGCTGAAAAATGCGCAATTCTGGCTGACGACGGTAAGGAATATATAACGCTGGAGTTTCTAGCCTCAGGTCTATAACTAGCAGAATACAGTCCCACTCTTTGACTAAGCGGAACCGGAAACTAGCATATCAGCACGTACTATACACATCTTAATTTGTTAGCAACAACCCAAGGGATTTCCAGGTGGTCCTGCGGGATGGGCTGCGCGCGGCTGATCCAGGGTCGCATCTGGCGGTCGTGAGTTCAAGTCTCAATATGTTATTAAAGGGGTTATTCTCGAACGGCTTGGGGGTCGAATAACTTCTCCCCCGATTGAGATTTGAACTCGGGCCGGGAAGAAAATCCCAGCCACGCCGAACATTTTTGTTGGTTTAATTAATCGATTGACTTATTTAGTTCTAATTTTTTGGGGTTTTTTTTTAAGCCGCTTTGGTTTATTTTTTATTTTTTTATTGATTGATTGATTTTTTAAATTTCTTTTTCTTTTTATTTCTTGGTCTTCTTCGTTTTTTTTCCAAGCTGTTCGGTGCCGCAATAGTTTTTCTTAAATTGATTGACTGATTTTTGGATTTTTTGGATTTTTTCCAATTTGTTTGTATTTTGCTGTCGCTGTTGTGGTTGATGTTTCGGGTAAACGTTTCCCGTATTGCCGTCCATCTAACAGATTTATTTTCTGCGTTATCGAGACTTGTTTGCTTTCAGTCTAAGCTTTGCTTTTCCCGAACTTTAAGAGTTTTAAGACCGAGGCAGTTCAGGGCCTAAACGATTTGTTAGTGGGAAGCAATTCCATGACTCGGTTTTCCAGCGGCCAATAGCGACATAAACGATTAACATGGGCCAACCTCTGGCTTAGGCAGAATACATATTGGCTGGTTTTCTTGAAATGTCGTTGATTGAGGATGTAGAAGGCTTTACGCGACCTCGAGAGAAGTGGCCGATCAGCTCAGCTACATCGTGTATGGATAAATTCTAGCAAACACCGCATAGGAAAACACCCGTTCTCGTTCGCAGTGAGTCCACCAACTGTAAGCAAATCTTAAGTTGTGCGGTACCGCTTAACTTGGCAGACATAGCGATATCTTTGAATTGAATAAGCGCGCAATGACAAGCAGCATTCGCCAACGATACTCGGCAATTACAATTAGTTTTGAAGTGTATGTCTGTTTTCAAATTTCCAACCGTTACCTTTTGGCTTGCTAACTGTTTGGAATCCTGTCCGAATACGCCTCAATTTGGGCTGAAAAATGCGCAATTCTGGCTGACGACGGTAAGGAATATATAACGCTGGAGTTTCTAGCCTCAGGTCTATAACTAGCAGAATACAGTCCCACTCTTTGACTAAGCGGAACCGGAAACTAGCATATCAGCACGTACTATACACATCTTAATTTGTTAGCAACAACCCAAGGGATTTCCAGGTGGTCCTGCGGGATGGGCTGCGCGCGGCTGATCCAGGGTCGCATCTGGCGGTCGTGAGTTCAAGTCTCAATATGTTATTAAAGGGGTTATTCTCGAACGGCTTGGGGGTCGAATAACTTCTCCCCCGATTGAGATTTGAACTCGGGCCGGGAAGAAAATCCCAGCCACGCCGAACATTTTTGTTGGTTTAATTAATCGATTGACTTATTTAGTTCTAATTTTTTGGGGTTTTTTTTTAAGCCGCTTTGGTTTATTTTTTATTTTTTTATTGATTGATTGATTTTTTAAATTTCTTTTTCTTTTTATTTCTTGGTCTTCTTCGTTTTTTTTCCAAGCTGTTCGGTGCCGCAATAGTTTTTCTTAAATTGATTGACTGATTTTTGGATTTTTTGGATTTTTTCCAATTTGTTTGTATTTTGCTGTCGCTGTTGTGGTTGATGTTTCGGGTAAACGTTTCCCGTATTGCCGTCCATCTAACAGATTTATTTTCTGCGTTATCGAGACTTGTTTGCTTTCAGTCTAAGCTTTGCTTTTCCCGAACTTTAAGAGTTTTAAGACCGAGGCAGTTCAGGGCCTAAACGATTTGTTAGTGGGAAGCAATTCCATGACTCGGTTTTCCAGCGGCCAATAGCGACATAAACGATTAACATGGGCCAACCTCTGGCTTAGGCAGAATACATATTGGCTGGTTTTCTTGAAATGTCGTTGATTGAGGATGTAGAAGGCTTTACGCGACCTCGAGAGAAGTGGCCGATCAGCTCAGCTACATCGTGTATGGATAAATTCTAGCAAACACCGCATAGGAAAACACCCGTTCTCGTTCGCAGTGAGTCCACCAACTGTAAGCAAATCTTAAGTTGTGCGGTACCGCTTAACTTGGCAGACATAGCGATATCTTTGAATTGAATAAGCGCGCAATGACAAGCAGCATTCGCCAACGATACTCGGCAATTACAATTAGTTTTGAAGTGTATGTCTGTTTTCAAATTTCCAACCGTTACCTTTTGGCTTGCTAACTGTTTGGAATCCTGTCCGAATACGCCTCAATTTGGGCTGAAAAATGCGCAATTCTGGCTGACGACGGTAAGGAATATATAACGCTGGAGTTTCTAGCCTCAGGTCTATAACTAGCAGAATACAGTCCCACTCTTTGACTAAGCGGAACCGGAAACTAGCATATCAGCACGTACTATACACATCTTAATTTGTTAGCAACAACCCAAGGGATTTCCAGGTGGTCCTGCGGGATGGGCTGCGCGCGGCTGATCCAGGGTCGCATCTGGCGGTCGTGAGTTCAATCTCAATAAGAGTTATTCAGGCTTATTCTCGAACGGCTTGGGGGTCGAATAACTTCTCCCCCGATTGAGATTTGAACTCGGGCCGGGAAGAAAATCCCAGCCACGCCGAACATTTTTGTTGGTTTAATTAATCGATTGACTTATTTAGTTCTAATTTTTTGGGGTTTTTTTTTAAGCCGCTTTGGTTTATTTTTTATTTTTTTATTGATTGATTGATTTTTTAAATTTCTTTTTCTTTTTATTTCTTGGTCTTCTTCGTTTTTTTTCCAAGCTGTTCGGTGCCGCAATAGTTTTTCTTAAATTGATTGACTGATTTTTGGATTTTTTGGATTTTTTCCAATTTGTTTGTATTTTGCTGTCGCTGTTGTGGTTGATGTTTCGGGTAAACGTTTCCCGTATTGCCGTCCATCTAACAGATTTATTTTCTGCGTTATCGAGACTTGTTTGCTTTCAGTCTAAGCTTTGCTTTTCCCGAACTTTAAGAGTTTTAAGACCGAGGCAGTTCAGGGCCTAAACGATTTGTTAGTGGGAAGCAATTCCATGACTCGGTTTTCCAGCGGCCAATAGCGACATAAACGATTAACATGGGCCAACCTCTGGCTTAGGCAGAATACATATTGGCTGGTTTTCTTGAAATGTCGTTGATTGAGGATGTAGAAGGCTTTACGCGACCTCGAGAGAAGTGGCCGATCAGCTCAGCTACATCGTGTATGGATAAATTCTAGCAAACACCGCATAGGAAAACACCCGTTCTCGTTCGCAGTGAGTCCACCAACTGTAAGCAAATCTTAAGTTGTGCGGTACCGCTTAACTTGGCAGACATAGCGATATCTTTGAATTGAATAAGCGCGCAATGACAAGCAGCATTCGCCAACGATACTCGGCAATTACAATTAGTTTTGAAGTGTATGTCTGTTTTCAAATTTCCAACCGTTACCTTTTGGCTTGCTAACTGTTTGGAATCCTGTCCGAATACGCCTCAATTTGGGCTGAAAAATGCGCAATTCTGGCTGACGACGGTAAGGAATATATAACGCTGGAGTTTCTAGCCTCAGGTCTATAACTAGCAGAATACAGTCCCACTCTTTGACTAAGCGGAACCGGAAACTAGCATATCAGCACGTACTATACACATCTTAATTTGTTAGCAACAACCCAAGGGATTTCCAGGTGGTCCTGCGGGATGGGCTGCGCGCGGCTGATCCAGGGTCGCATCTGGCGGTCGTGAGTTCAAGTCTCAATATGTTATTAAAGGGGTTATTCTCGAACGGCTTGGGGGTCGAATAACTTCTCCCCCGATTGAGATTTGAACTCGGGCCGGGAAGAAAATCCCAGCCACGCCGAACATTTTTGTTGGTTTAATTAATCGATTGACTTATTTAGTTCTAATTTTTTGGGGTTTTTTTTTAAGCCGCTTTGGTTTATTTTTTATTTTTTTATTGATTGATTGATTTTTTAAATTTCTTTTTCTTTTTATTTCTTGGTCTTCTTCGTTTTTTTTCCAAGCTGTTCGGTGCCGCAATAGTTTTTCTTAAATTGATTGACTGATTTTTGGATTTTTTGGATTTTTTCCAATTTGTTTGTATTTTGCTGTCGCTGTTGTGGTTGATGTTTCGGGTAAACGTTTCCCGTATTGCCGTCCATCTAACAGATTTATTTTCTGCGTTATCGAGACTTGTTTGCTTTCAGTCTAAGCTTTGCTTTTCCCGAACTTTAAGAGTTTTAAGACCGAGGCAGTTCAGGGCCTAAACGATTTGTTAGTGGGAAGCAATTCCATGACTCGGTTTTCCAGCGGCCAATAGCGACATAAACGATTAACATGGGCCAACCTCTGGCTTAGGCAGAATACATATTGGCTGGTTTTCTTGAAATGTCGTTGATTGAGGATGTAGAAGGCTTTACGCGACCTCGAGAGAAGTGGCCGATCAGCTCAGCTACATCGTGTATGGATAAATTCTAGCAAACACCGCATAGGAAAACACCCGTTCTCGTTCGCAGTGAGTCCACCAACTGTAAGCAAATCTTAAGTTGTGCGGTACCGCTTAACTTGGCAGACATAGCGATATCTTTGAATTGAATAAGCGCGCAATGACAAGCAGCATTCGCCAACGATACTCGGCAATTACAATTAGTTTTGAAGTGTATGTCTGTTTTCAAATTTCCAACCGTTACCTTTTGGCTTGCTAACTGTTTGGAATCCTGTCCGAATACGCCTCAATTTGGGCTGAAAAATGCGCAATTCTGGCTGACGACGGTAAGGAATATATAACGCTGGAGTTTCTAGCCTCAGGTCTATAACTAGCAGAATACAGTCCCACTCTTTGACTAAGCGGAACCGGAAACTAGCATATCAGCACGTACTATACACATCTTAATTTGTTAGCAACAACCCAAGGGATTTCCAGGTGGTCCTGCGGGATGGGCTGCGCGCGGCTGATCCAGGGTCGCATCTGGCGGTCGTGAGTTCAAGTCTCAATATGTTATTAAAGGGGTTATTCTCGAACGGCTTGGGGGTCGAATAACTTCTCCCCCGATTGAGATTTGAACTCGGGCCGGGAAGAAAATCCCAGCCACGCCGAACATTTTTGTTGGTTTAATTAATCGATTGACTTATTTAGTTCTAATTTTTTGGGGTTTTTTTTTAAGCCGCTTTGGTTTATTTTTTATTTTTTTATTGATTGATTGATTTTTTAAATTTCTTTTTCTTTTTATTTCTTGGTCTTCTTCGTTTTTTTTCCAAGCTGTTCGGTGCCGCAATAGTTTTTCTTAAATTGATTGACTGATTTTTGGATTTTTTGGATTTTTTCCAATTTGTTTGTATTTTGCTGTCGCTGTTGTGGTTGATGTTTCGGGTAAACGTTTCCCGTATTGCCGTCCATCTAACAGATTTATTTTCTGCGTTATCGAGACTTGTTTGCTTTCAGTCTAAGCTTTGCTTTTCCCGAACTTTAAGAGTTTTAAGACCGAGGCAGTTCAGGGCCTAAACGATTTGTTAGTGGGAAGCAATTCCATGACTCGGTTTTCCAGCGGCCAATAGCGACATAAACGATTAACATGGGCCAACCTCTGGCTTAGGCAGAATACATATTGGCTGGTTTTCTTGAAATGTCGTTGATTGAGGATGTAGAAGGCTTTACGCGACCTCGAGAGAAGTGGCCGATCAGCTCAGCTACATCGTGTATGGATAAATTCTAGCAAACACCGCATAGGAAAACACCCGTTCTCGTTCGCAGTGAGTCCACCAACTGTAAGCAAATCTTAAGTTGTGCGGTACCGCTTAACTTGGCAGACATAGCGATATCTTTGAATTGAATAAGCGCGCAATGACAAGCAGCATTCGCCAACGATACTCGGCAATTACAATTAGTTTTGAAGTGTATGTCTGTTTTCAAATTTCCAACCGTTACCTTTTGGCTTGCTAACTGTTTGGAATCCTGTCCGAATACGCCTCAATTTGGGCTGAAAAATGCGCAATTCTGGCTGACGACGGTAAGGAATATATAACGCTGGAGTTTCTAGCCTCAGGTCTATAACTAGCAGAATACAGTCCCACTCTTTGACTAAGCGGAACCGGAAACTAGCATATCAGCACGTACTATACACATCTTAATTTGTTAGCAACAACCCAAGGGATTTCCAGGTGGTCCTGCGGGATGGGCTGCGCGCGGCTGATCCAGGGTCGCATCTGGCGGTCGTGAGTTCAAGTCTCAATATGTTATTAAAGGGGTTATTCTCGAACGGCTTGGGGGTCGAATAACTTCTCCCCCGATTGAGATTTGAACTCGGGCCGGGAAGAAAATCCCAGCCACGCCGAACATTTTTGTTGGTTTAATTAATCGATTGACTTATTTAGTTCTAATTTTTTGGGGTTTTTTTTAAGCCGCTTTGGTTTATTTTTTATTTTTTTATTGATTGATTGATTTTTTAAATTTCTTTTTCTTTTTATTTCTTGGTCTTCTTCGTTTTTTTTCCAAGCTGTTCGGTGCCGCAATAGTTTTTCTTAAATTGATTGACTGATTTTTGGATTTTTTGGATTTTTTCCAATTTGTTTGTATTTTGCTGTCGCTGTTGTGGTTGATGTTTCGGGTAAACGTTTCCCGTATTGCCGTCCATCTAACAGATTTATTTTCTGCGTTATCGAGACTTGTTTGCTTTCAGTCTAAGCTTTGCTTTTCCCGAACTTTAAGAGTTTTAAGACCGAGGCAGTTCAGGGCCTAAACGATTTGTTAGTGGGAAGCAATTCCATGACTCGGTTTTCCAGCGGCCAATAGCGACATAAACGATTAACATGGGCCAACCTCTGGCTTAGGCAGAATACATATTGGCTGGTTTTCTTGAAATGTCGTTGATTGAGGATGTAGAAGGCTTTACGCGACCTCGAGAGAAGTGGCCGATCAGCTCAGCTACATCGTGTATGGATAAATTCTAGCAAACACCGCATAGGAAAACACCCGTTCTCGTTCGCAGTGAGTCCACCAACTGTAAGCAAATCTTAAGTTGTGCGGTACCGCTTAACTTGGCAGACATAGCGATATCTTTGAATTGAATAAGCGCGCAATGACAAGCAGCATTCGCCAACGATACTCGGCAATTACAATTAGTTTTGAAGTGTATGTCTGTTTTCAAATTTCCAACCGTTACCTTTTGGCTTGCTAACTGTTTGGAATCCTGTCCGAATACGCCTCAATTTGGGCTGAAAAATGCGCAATTCTGGCTGACGACGGTAAGGAATATATAACGCTGGAGTTTCTAGCCTCAGGTCTATAACTAGCAGAATACAGTCCCACTCTTTGACTAAGCGGAACCGGAAACTAGCATATCAGCACGTACTATACACATCTTAATTTGTTAGCAACAACCCAAGGGATTTCCAGGTGGTCCTGCGGGATGGGCTGCGCGCGGCTGATCCAGGGTCGCATCTGGCGGTCGTGAGTTCAAGTCTCAATATGTTATTAAAGGGGTTATTCTCGAACGGCTTGGGGGTCGAATAACTTCTCCCCCGATTGAGATTTGAACTCGGGCCGGGAAGAAAATCCCAGCCACGCCGAACATTTTTGTTGGTTTAATTAATCGATTGACTTATTTAGTTCTAATTTTTTGGGGTTTTTTTTAAGCCGCTTTGGTTTATTTTTTATTTTTTTATTGATTGATTGATTTTTTAAATTTCTTTTTCTTTTTATTTCTTGGTCTTCTTCGTTTTTTTTCCAAGCTGTTCGGTGCCGCAATAGTTTTTCTTAAATTGATTGACTGATTTTTGGATTTTTTGGATTTTTTCCAATTTGTTTGTATTTTGCTGTCGCTGTTGTGGTTGATGTTTCGGGTAAACGTTTCCCGTATTGCCGTCCATCTAACAGATTTATTTTCTGCGTTATCGAGACTTGTTTGCTTTCAGTCTAAGCTTTGCTTTTCCCGAACTTTAAGAGTTTTAAGACCGAGGCAGTTCAGGGCCTAAACGATTTGTTAGTGGGAAGCAATTCCATGACTCGGTTTTCCAGCGGCCAATAGCGACATAAACGATTAACATGGGCCAACCTCTGGCTTAGGCAGAATACATATTGGCTGGTTTTCTTGAAATGTCGTTGATTGAGGATGTAGAAGGCTTTACGCGACCTCGAGAGAAGTGGCCGATCAGCTCAGCTACATCGTGTATGGATAAATTCTAGCAAACACCGCATAGGAAAACACCCGTTCTCGTTCGCAGTGAGTCCACCAACTGTAAGCAAATCTTAAGTTGTGCGGTACCGCTTAACTTGGCAGACATAGCGATATCTTTGAATTGAATAAGCGCGCAATGACAAGCAGCATTCGCCAACGATACTCGGCAATTACAATTAGTTTTGAAGTGTATGTCTGTTTTCAAATTTCCAACCGTTACCTTTTGGCTTGCTAACTGTTTGGAATCCTGTCCGAATACGCCTCAATTTGGGCTGAAAAATGCGCAATTCTGGCTGACGACGGTAAGGAATATATAACGCTGGAGTTTCTAGCCTCAGGTCTATAACTAGCAGAATACAGTCCCACTCTTTGACTAAGCGGAACCGGAAACTAGCATATCAGCACGTACTATACACATCTTAATTTGTTAGCAACAACCCAAGGGATTTCCAGGTGGTCCTGCGGGATGGGCTGCGCGCGGCTGATCCAGGGTCGCATCTGGCGGTCGTGAGTTCAAGTCTCAATATGTTATTAAAGGGGTTATTCTCGAACGGCTTGGGGGTGGAATAACTTCTCCCCCGATTGAGATTTGAACTCGGGCCGGGAAGAAAATCCCAGCCACGCCGAACATTTTTGTTGGTTTAATTAATCGATTGACTTATTTAGTTCTAATTTTTTGGGGTTTTTTTTTAAGCCGCTTTGGTTTATTTTTTATTTTTTTATTGATTGATTGATTTTTTAAATTTCTTTTTCTTTTTATTTCTTGGTCTTCTTCGTTTTTTTTCCAAGCTGTTCGGTGCCGCAATAGTTTTTCTTAAATTGATTGACTGATTTTTGGATTTTTTGGATTTTTTCCAATTTGTTTGTATTTTGCTGTCGCTGTTGTGGTTGATGTTTCGGGTAAACGTTTCCCGTATTGCCGTCCATCTAACAGATTTATTTTCTGCGTTATCGAGACTTGTTTGCTTTCAGTCTAAGCTTTGCTTTTCCCGAACTTTAAGAGTTTTAAGACCGAGGCAGTTCAGGGCCTAAACGATTTGTTAGTGGGAAGCAATTCCATGACTCGGTTTTCCAGCGGCCAATAGCGACATAAACGATTAACATGGGCCAACCTCTGGCTTAGGCAGAATACATATTGGCTGGTTTTCTTGAAATGTCGTTGATTGAGGATGTAGAAGGCTTTACGCGACCTCGAGAGAAGTGGCCGATCAGCTCAGCTACATCGTGTATGGATAAATTCTAGCAAACACCGCATAGGAAAACACCCGTTCTCGTTCGCAGTGAGTCCACCAACTGTAAGCAAATCTTAAGTTGTGCGGTACCGCTTAACTTGGCAGACATAGCGATATCTTTGAATTGAATAAGCGCGCAATGACAAGCAGCATTCGCCAACGATACTCGGCAATTACAATTAGTTTTGAAGTGTATGTCTGTTTTCAAATTTCCAACCGTTACCTTTTGGCTTGCTAACTGTTTGGAATCCTGTCCGAATACGCCTCAATTTGGGCTGAAAAATGCGCAATTCTGGCTGACGACGGTAAGGAATATATAACGCTGGAGTTTCTAGCCTCAGGTCTATAACTAGCAGAATACAGTCCCACTCTTTGACTAAGCGGAACCGGAAACTAGCATATCAGCACGTACTATACACATCTTAATTTGTTAGCAACAACCCAAGGGATTTCCAGGTGGTCCTGCGGGATGGGCTGCGCGCGGCTGATCCAGGGTCGCATCTGGCGGTCGTGAGTTCAAGTCTCAATATGTTATTAAAGGGGTTATTCTCGAACGGCTTGGGGGTCGAATAACTTCTCCCCCGATTGAGATTTGAACTCGGGCCGGGAAGAAAATCCCAGCCACGCCGAACATTTTTGTTGGTTTAATTAATCGATTGACTTATTTAGTTCTAATTTTTTGGGGTTTTTTTTTAAGCCGCTTTGGTTTATTTTTTATTTTTTTATTGATTGATTGATTTTTTAAATTTCTTTTTCTTTTTATTTCTTGGTCTTCTTCGTTTTTTTTCCAAGCTGTTCGGTGCCGCAATAGTTTTTCTTAAATTGATTGACTGATTTTTGGATTTTTTGGATTTTTTCCAATTTGTTTGTATTTTGCTGTCGCTGTTGTGGTTGATGTTTCGGGTAAACGTTTCCCGTATTGCCGTCCATCTAACAGATTTATTTTCTGCGTTATCGAGACTTGTTTGCTTTCAGTCTAAGCTTTGCTTTTCCCGAACTTTAAGAGTTTTAAGACCGAGGCAGTTCAGGGCCTAAACGATTTGTTAGTGGGAAGCAATTCCATGACTCGGTTTTCCAGCGGCCAATAGCGACATAAACGATTAACATGGGCCAACCTCTGGCTTAGGCAGAATACATATTGGCTG
>NW_027671035.1:0-12832 GCF_964199315.1 Orbicella franksi
ATTGAATAAGCGCGCAATGACAAGCAGCATTCGCCAACGATACTCGGCAATTACAATTAGTTTTGAAGTGTATGTCTGTTTTCAAATTTCCAACCGTTACCTTTTGGCTTGCTAACTGTTTGGAATCCTGTCCGAATACGCCTCAATTTGGGCTGAAAAATGCGCAATTCTGGCTGACGACGGTAAGGAATATATAACGCTGGAGTTTCTAGCCTCAGGTCTATAACTAGCAGAATACAGTCCCACTCTTTGACTAAGCGGAACCGGAAACTAGCATATCAGCACGTACTATACACATCTTAATTTGTTAGCAACAACCCAAGGGATTTCCAGGTGGTCCTGCGGGATGGGCTGCGCGCGGCTGATCCAGGGTCGCATCTGGCGGTCGTGAGTTCAAGTCTCAATATGTTATTAAAGGGGTTATTCTCGAACGGCTTGGGGGTCGAATAACTTCTCCCCCGATTGAGATTTGAACTCGGGCCGGGAAGAAAATCCCAGCCACGCCGAACATTTTTGTTGGTTTAATTAATCGATTGACTTATTTAGTTCTAATTTTTTGGGGGTTTTTTTTAAGCCGCTTTGGTTTATTTTTAATTTTTTTATTGATTGATTGATTTTTTAAATTTCTTTTTCTTTTTATTTCTTGGTCTTCTTCGTTTTTTTTCCAAGCTGTTCGGTGCCGCAATAGTTTTTCTTAAATTGATTGACTGATTTTTGGATTTTTTGGATTTTTTCCAATTTGTTTGTATTTTGCTGTCGCTGTTGTGGTTGATGTTTCGGGTAAACGTTTCCCGTATTGCCGTCCATCTAACAGATTTATTTTCTGCGTTATCGAGACTTGTTTGCTTTCAGTCTAAGCTTTGCTTTTCCCGAACTTTAAGAGTTTTAAGACCGAGGCAGTTCAGGGCCTAAACGATTTGTTAGTGGGAAGCAATTCCATGACTCGGTTTTCCAGCGGCCAATAGCGACATAAACAATTAACATGGGCCAACCTCTGGCTTAGGCAGAATACATATTGGCTGGTTTTCTTGAAATGTCGTTGATTGAGGATGTAGAAGGCTTTACGCGACCTCGAGAGAAGTGGCCGATCAGCTCAGCTACATCGTGTATGGATAAATTGTAGCAAACACCGCATAGGAAAACACCCGTTCTCGTTCGCAGTGAGTCCACCAACTGTAAGCAAATCTTAAGTTGTGCGGTACCGCTTAACTTGGCAGACATAGCGATATCTTTGAATTGAATAAGCGCGCAATGACAAGCAGCATTCGCCAACGATACTCGGCAATTACAATTAGTTTTGAAGTGTATGTCTGTTTTCAAATTTCCAACCGTTACCTTTTGGCTTGCTAACTGTTTGGAATCCTGTCCGAATACGCCTCAATTTGGGCTGAAAAATGCGCAATTCTGGCTGACGACGGTAAGGAATATATAACGCTGGAGTTTCTAGCCTCAGGTCTATAACTAGCAGAATACAGTCCCACTCTTTGACTAAGCGGAACCGGAAACTAGCATATCAGCACGTACTATACACATCTTAATTTGTTAGCAACAACCCAAGGGATTTCCAGGTGGTCCTGCGGGATGGGCTGCGCGCGGCTGATCCAGGGTCGCATCTGGCGGTCGTGAGTTCAAGTCTCAATATGTTATTAAAGGGGTTATTCTCGAACGGCTTGGGGGTCGAATAACTTCTCCCCCGATTGAGATTTGAACTCGGGCCGGGAAGAAAATCCCAGCCACGCCGAACATTTTTGTTGGTTTAATTAATCGATTGACTTATTTAGTTCTAATTTTTTGGGGGTTTTTTTTAAGCCGCTTTGGTTTATTTTTAATTTTTTTATTGATTGATTGATTTTTTAAATTTCTTTTTCTTTTTATTTCTTGGTCTTCTTCGTTTTTTTTCCAAGCTGTTCGGTGCCGCAATAGTTTTTCTTAAATTGATTGACTGATTTTTGGATTTTTTGGATTTTTTCCAATTTGTTTGTATTTTGCTGTCGCTGTTGTGGTTGATGTTTCGGGTAAACGTTTCCCGTATTGCCGTCCATCTAACAGATTTATTTTCTGCGTTATCGAGACTTGTTTGCTTTCAGTCTAAGCTTTGCTTTTCCCGAACTTTAAGAGTTTTAAGACCGAGGCAGTTCAGGGCCTAAACGATTTGTTAGTGGGAAGCAATTCCATGACTCGGTTTTCCAGCGGCCAATAGCGACATAAACAATTAACATGGGCCAACCTCTGGCTTAGGCAGAATACATATTGGCTGGTTTTCTTGAAATGTCGTTGATTGAGGATGTAGAAGGCTTTACGCGACCTCGAGAGAAGTGGCCGATCAGCTCAGCTACATCGTGTATGGATAAATTGTAGCAAACACCGCATAGGAAAACACCCGTTCTCGTTCGCAGTGAGTCCACCAACTGTAAGCAAATCTTAAGTTGTGCGGTACCGCTTAACTTGGCAGACATAGCGATATCTTTGAATTGAATAAGCGCGCAATGACAAGCAGCATTCGCCAACGATACTCGGCAATTACAATTAGTTTTGAAGTGTATGTCTGTTTTCAAATTTCCAACCGTTACCTTTTGGCTTGCTAACTGTTTGGAATCCTGTCCGAATACGCCTCAATTTGGGCTGAAAAATGCGCAATTCTGGCTGACGACGGTAAGGAATATATAACGCTGGAGTTTCTAGCCTCAGGTCTATAACTAGCAGAATACAGTCCCACTCTTTGACTAAGCGGAACCGGAAACTAGCATATCAGCACGTACTATACACATCTTAATTTGTTAGCAACAACCCAAGGGATTTCCAGGTGGTCCTGCGGGATGGGCTGCGCGCGGCTGATCCAGGGTCGCATCTGGCGGTCGTGAGTTCAAGTCTCAATATGTTATTAAAGGGGTTATTCTCGAACGGCTTGGGGGTCGAATAACTTCTCCCCCGATTGAGATTTGAACTCGGGCCGGGAAGAAAATCCCAGCCACGCCGAACATTTTTGTTGGTTTAATTAATCGATTGACTTATTTAGTTCTAATTTTTTGGGGGTTTTTTTTAAGCCGCTTTGGTTTATTTTTAATTTTTTTATTGATTGATTGATTTTTTAAATTTCTTTTTCTTTTTATTTCTTGGTCTTCTTCGTTTTTTTTCCAAGCTGTTCGGTGCCGCAATAGTTTTTCTTAAATTGATTGACTGATTTTTGGATTTTTTGGATTTTTTCCAATTTGTTTGTATTTTGCTGTCGCTGTTGTGGTTGATGTTTCGGGTAAACGTTTCCCGTATTGCCGTCCATCTAACAGATTTATTTTCTGCGTTATCGAGACTTGTTTGCTTTCAGTCTAAGCTTTGCTTTTCCCGAACTTTAAGAGTTTTAAGACCGAGGCAGTTCAGGGCCTAAACGATTTGTTAGTGGGAAGCAATTCCATGACTCGGTTTTCCAGCGGCCAATAGCGACATAAACAATTAACATGGGCCAACCTCTGGCTTAGGCAGAATACATATTGGCTGGTTTTCTTGAAATGTCGTTGATTGAGGATGTAGAAGGCTTTACGCGACCTCGAGAGAAGTGGCCGATCAGCTCAGCTACATCGTGTATGGATAAATTGTAGCAAACACCGCATAGGAAAACACCCGTTCTCGTTCGCAGTGAGTCCACCAACTGTAAGCAAATCTTAAGTTGTGCGGTACCGCTTAACTTGGCAGACATAGCGATATCTTTGAATTGAATAAGCGCGCAATGACAAGCAGCATTCGCCAACGATACTCGGCAATTACAATTAGTTTTGAAGTGTATGTCTGTTTTCAAATTTCCAACCGTTACCTTTTGGCTTGCTAACTGTTTGGAATCCTGTCCGAATACGCCTCAATTTGGGCTGAAAAATGCGCAATTCTGGCTGACGACGGTAAGGAATATATAACGCTGGAGTTTCTAGCCTCAGGTCTATAACTAGCAGAATACAGTCCCACTCTTTGACTAAGCGGAACCGGAAACTAGCATATCAGCACGTACTATACACATCTTAATTTGTTAGCAACAACCCAAGGGATTTCCAGGTGGTCCTGCGGGATGGGCTGCGCGCGGCTGATCCAGGGTCGCATCTGGCGGTCGTGAGTTCAAGTCTCAATATGTTATTAAAGGGGTTATTCTCGAACGGCTTGGGGGTCGAATAACTTCTCCCCCGATTGAGATTTGAACTCGGGCCGGGAAGAAAATCCCAGCCACGCCGAACATTTTTGTTGGTTTAATTAATCGATTGACTTATTTAGTTCTAATTTTTTGGGGGTTTTTTTTAAGCCGCTTTGGTTTATTTTTAATTTTTTTATTGATTGATTGATTTTTTAAATTTCTTTTTCTTTTTATTTCTTGGTCTTCTTCGTTTTTTTTCCAAGCTGTTCGGTGCCGCAATAGTTTTTCTTAAATTGATTGACTGATTTTTGGATTTTTTGGATTTTTTCCAATTTGTTTGTATTTTGCTGTCGCTGTTGTGGTTGATGTTTCGGGTAAACGTTTCCCGTATTGCCGTCCATCTAACAGATTTATTTTCTGCGTTATCGAGACTTGTTTGCTTTCAGTCTAAGCTTTGCTTTTCCCGAACTTTAAGAGTTTTAAGACCGAGGCAGTTCAGGGCCTAAACGATTTGTTAGTGGGAAGCAATTCCATGACTCGGTTTTCCAGCGGCCAATAGCGACATAAACAATTAACATGGGCCAACCTCTGGCTTAGGCAGAATACATATTGGCTGGTTTTCTTGAAATGTCGTTGATTGAGGATGTAGAAGGCTTTACGCGACCTCGAGAGAAGTGGCCGATCAGCTCAGCTACATCGTGTATGGATAAATTGTAGCAAACACCGCATAGGAAAACACCCGTTCTCGTTCGCAGTGAGTCCACCAACTGTAAGCAAATCTTAAGTTGTGCGGTACCGCTTAACTTGGCAGACATAGCGATATCTTTGAATTGAATAAGCGCGCAATGACAAGCAGCATTCGCCAATGATACTCGGCAATTACAATTAGTTTTGAAGTGTATGTCTGTTTTCAAATTTCCAACCGTTACCTTTTGGCTTGCTAACTGTTTGGAATCCTGTCCGAATACGCCTCAATTTGGGCTGAAAAATGCGCAATTCTGGCTGACGACGGTAAGGAATATATAACGCTGGAGTTTCTAGCCTCAGGTCTATAACTAGCAGAATACAGTCCCACTCTTTGACTAAGCGGAACCGGAAACTAGCATATCAGCACGTACTATACACATCTTAATTTGTTAGCAACAACCCAAGGGATTTCCAGGTGGTCCTGCGGGATGGGCTGCGCGCGGCTGATCCAGGGTCGCATCTGGCGGTCGTGAGTTCAAGTCTCAATATGTTATTAAAGGGGTTATTCTCGAACGGCTTGGGGGTCGAATAACTTCTCCCCCGATTGAGATTTGAACTCGGGCCGGGAAGAAAATCCCAGCCACGCCGAACATTTTTGTTGGTTTAATTAATCGATTGACTTATTTAGTTCTAATTTTTTGGGGGTTTTTTTTAAGCCGCTTTGGTTTATTTTTAATTTTTTTATTGATTGATTGATTTTTTAAATTTCTTTTTCTTTTTATTTCTTGGTCTTCTTCGTTTTTTTTCCAAGCTGTTCGGTGCCGCAATAGTTTTTCTTAAATTGATTGACTGATTTTTGGATTTTTTGGATTTTTTCCAATTTGTTTGTATTTTGCTGTCGCTGTTGTGGTTGATGTTTCGGGTAAACGTTTCCCGTATTGCCGTCCATCTAACAGATTTATTTTCTGCGTTATCGAGACTTGTTTGCTTTCAGTCTAAGCTTTGCTTTTCCCGAACTTTAAGAGTTTTAAGACCGAGGCAGTTCAGGGCCTAAACGATTTGTTAGTGGGAAGCAATTCCATGACTCGGTTTTCCAGCGGCCAATAGCGACATAAACAATTAACATGGGCCAACCTCTGGCTTAGGCAGAATACATATTGGCTGGTTTTCTTGAAATGTCGTTGATTGAGGATGTAGAAGGCTTTACGCGACCTCGAGAGAAGTGGCCGATCAGCTCAGCTACATCGTGTATGGATAAATTGTAGCAAACACCGCATAGGAAAACACCCGTTCTCGTTCGCAGTGAGTCCACCAACTGTAAGCAAATCTTAAGTTGTGCGGTACCGCTTAACTTGGCAGACATAGCGATATCTTTGAATTGAATAAGCGCGCAATGACAAGCAGCATTCGCCAACGATACTCGGCAATTACAATTAGTTTTGAAGTGTATGTCTGTTTTCAAATTTCCAACCGTTACCTTTTGGCTTGCTAACTGTTTGGAATCCTGTCCGAATACGCCTCAATTTGGGCTGAAAAATGCGCAATTCTGGCTGACGACGGTAAGGAATATATAACGCTGGAGTTTCTAGCCTCAGGTCTATAACTAGCAGAATACAGTCCCACTCTTTGACTAAGCGGAACCGGAAACTAGCATATCAGCACGTACTATACACATCTTAATTTGTTAGCAACAACCCAAGGGATTTCCAGGTGGTCCTGCGGGATGGGCTGCGCGCGGCTGATCCAGGGTCGCATCTGGCGGTCGTGAGTTCAAGTCTCAATATGTTATTAAAGGGGTTATTCTCGAACGGCTTGGGGGTCGAATAACTTCTCCCCCGATTGAGATTTGAACTCGGGCCGGGAAGAAAATCCCAGCCACGCCGAACATTTTTGTTGGTTTAATTAATCGATTGACTTATTTAGTTCTAATTTTTTGGGGGTTTTTTTTAAGCCGCTTTGGTTTATTTTTAATTTTTTTATTGATTGATTGATTTTTTAAATTTCTTTTTCTTTTTATTTCTTGGTCTTCTTCGTTTTTTTTCCAAGCTGTTCGGTGCCGCAATAGTTTTTCTTAAATTGATTGACTGATTTTTGGATTTTTTGGATTTTTTCCAATTTGTTTGTATTTTGCTGTCGCTGTTGTGGTTGATGTTTCGGGTAAACGTTTCCCGTATTGCCGTCCATCTAACAGATTTATTTTCTGCGTTATCGAGACTTGTTTGCTTTCAGTCTAAGCTTTGCTTTTCCCGAACTTTAAGAGTTTTAAGACCGAGGCAGTTCAGGGCCTAAACGATTTGTTAGTGGGAAGCAATTCCATGACTCGGTTTTCCAGCGGCCAATAGCGACATAAACAATTAACATGGGCCAACCTCTGGCTTAGGCAGAATACATATTGGCTGGTTTTCTTGAAATGTCGTTGATTGAGGATGTAGAAGGCTTTACGCGACCTCGAGAGAAGTGGCCGATCAGCTCAGCTACATCGTGTATGGATAAATTGTAGCAAACACCGCATAGGAAAACACCCGTTCTCGTTCGCAGTGAGTCCACCAACTGTAAGCAAATCTTAAGTTGTGCGGTACCGCTTAACTTGGCAGACATAGCGATATCTTTGAATTGAATAAGCGCGCAATGACAAGCAGCATTCGCCAACGATACTCGGCAATTACAATTAGTTTTGAAGTGTATGTCTGTTTTCAAATTTCCAACCGTTACCTTTTGGCTTGCTAACTGTTTGGAATCCTGTCCGAATACGCCTCAATTTGGGCTGAAAAATGCGCAATTCTGGCTGACGACGGTAAGGAATATATAACGCTGGAGTTTCTAGCCTCAGGTCTATAACTAGCAGAATACAGTCCCACTCTTTGACTAAGCGGAACCGGAAACTAGCATATCAGCACGTACTATACACATCTTAATTTGTTAGCAACAACCCAAGGGATTTCCAGGTGGTCCTGCGGGATGGGCTGCGCGCGGCTGATCCAGGGTCGCATCTGGCGGTCGTGAGTTCAAGTCTCAATATGTTATTAAAGGGGTTATTCTCGAACGGCTTGGGGGTCGAATAACTTCTCCCCCGATTGAGATTTGAACTCGGGCCGGGAAGAAAATCCCAGCCACGCCGAACATTTTTGTTGGTTTAATTAATCGATTGACTTATTTAGTTCTAATTTTTTGGGGGTTTTTTTTAAGCCGCTTTGGTTTATTTTTAATTTTTTTATTGATTGATTGATTTTTTAAATTTCTTTTTCTTTTTATTTCTTGGTCTTCTTCGTTTTTTTTCCAAGCTGTTCGGTGCCGCAATAGTTTTTCTTAAATTGATTGACTGATTTTTGGATTTTTTGGATTTTTTCCAATTTGTTTGTATTTTGCTGTCGCTGTTGTGGTTGATGTTTCGGGTAAACGTTTCCCGTATTGCCGTCCATCTAACAGATTTATTTTCTGCGTTATCGAGACTTGTTTGCTTTCAGTCTAAGCTTTGCTTTTCCCGAACTTTAAGAGTTTTAAGACCGAGGCAGTTCAGGGCCTAAACGATTTGTTAGTGGGAAGCAATTCCATGACTCGGTTTTCCAGCGGCCAATAGCGACATAAACAATTAACATGGGCCAACCTCTGGCTTAGGCAGAATACATATTGGCTGGTTTTCTTGAAATGTCGTTGATTGAGGATGTAGAAGGCTTTACGCGACCTCGAGAGAAGTGGCCGATCAGCTCAGCTACATCGTGTATGGATAAATTGTAGCAAACACCGCATAGGAAAACACCCGTTCTCGTTCGCAGTGAGTCCACCAACTGTAAGCAAATCTTAAGTTGTGCGGTACCGCTTAACTTGGCAGACATAGCGATATCTTTGAATTGAATAAGCGCGCAATGACAAGCAGCATTCGCCAACGATACTCGGCAATTACAATTAGTTTTGAAGTGTATGTCTGTTTTCAAATTTCCAACCGTTACCTTTTGGCTTGCTAACTGTTTGGAATCCTGTCCGAATACGCCTCAATTTGGGCTGAAAAATGCGCAATTCTGGCTGACGACGGTAAGGAATATATAACGCTGGAGTTTCTAGCCTCAGGTCTATAACTAGCAGAATACAGTCCCACTCTTTGACTAAGCGGAACCGGAAACTAGCATATCAGCACGTACTATACACATCTTAATTTGTTAGCAACAACCCAAGGGATTTCCAGGTGGTCCTGCGGGATGGGCTGCGCGCGGCTGATCCAGGGTCGCATCTGGCGGTCGTGAGTTCAAGTCTCAATATGTTATTAAAGGGGTTATTCTCGAACGGCTTGGGGGTCGAATAACTTCTCCCCCGATTGAGATTTGAACTCGGGCCGGGAAGAAAATCCCAGCCACGCCGAACATTTTTGTTGGTTTAATTAATCGATTGACTTATTTAGTTCTAATTTTTTGGGGGTTTTTTTTAAGCCGCTTTGGTTTATTTTTAATTTTTTTATTGATTGATTGATTTTTTAAATTTCTTTTTCTTTTTATTTCTTGGTCTTCTTCGTTTTTTTTCCAAGCTGTTCGGTGCCGCAATAGTTTTTCTTAAATTGATTGACTGATTTTTGGATTTTTTGGATTTTTTCCAATTTGTTTGTATTTTGCTGTCGCTGTTGTGGTTGATGTTTCGGGTAAACGTTTCCCGTATTGCCGTCCATCTAACAGATTTATTTTCTGCGTTATCGAGACTTGTTTGCTTTCAGTCTAAGCTTTGCTTTTCCCGAACTTTAAGAGTTTTAAGACCGAGGCAGTTCAGGGCCTAAACGATTTGTTAGTGGGAAGCAATTCCATGACTCGGTTTTCCAGCGGCCAATAGCGACATAAACAATTAACATGGGCCAACCTCTGGCTTAGGCAGAATACATATTGGCTGGTTTTCTTGAAATGTCGTTGATTGAGGATGTAGAAGGCTTTACGCGACCTCGAGAGAAGTGGCCAATCAGCTCAGCTACATCGTGTATGGATAAATTGTAGCAAACACCGCATAGGAAAACACCCGTTCTCGTTCGCAGTGAGTCCACCAACTGTAAGCAAATCTTAAGTTGTGCGGTACCGCTTAACTTGGCAGACATAGCGATATCTTTGAATTGAATAAGCGCGCAATGACAAGCAGCATTCGCCAACGATACTCGGCAATTACAATTAGTTTTGAAGTGTATGTCTGTTTTCAAATTTCCAACCGTTACCTTTTGGCTTGCTAACTGTTTGGAATCCTGTCCGAATACGCCTCAATTTGGGCTGAAAAATGCGCAATTCTGGCTGACGACGGTAAGGAATATATAACGCTGGAGTTTCTAGCCTCAGGTCTATAACTAGCAGAATACAGTCCCACTCTTTGACTAAGCGGAACCGGAAACTAGCATATCAGCACGTACTATACACATCTTAATTTGTTAGCAACAACCCAAGGGATTTCCAGGTGGTCCTGCGGGATGGGCTGCGCGCGGCTGATCCAGGGTCGCATCTGGCGGTCGTGAGTTCAAGTCTCAATATGTTATTAAAGGGGTTATTCTCGAACGGCTTGGGGGTCGAATAACTTCTCCCCCGATTGAGATTTGAACTCGGGCCGGGAAGAAAATCCCAGCCACGCCGAACATTTTTGTTGGTTTAATTAATCGATTGACTTATTTAGTTCTAATTTTTTGGGGGTTTTTTTTAAGCCGCTTTGGTTTATTTTTAATTTTTTTATTGATTGATTGATTTTTTAAATTTCTTTTTCTTTTTATTTCTTGGTCTTCTTCGTTTTTTTTCCAAGCTGTTCGGTGCCGCAATAGTTTTTCTTAAATTGATTGACTGATTTTTGGATTTTTTGGATTTTTTCCAATTTGTTTGTATTTTGCTGTCGCTGTTGTGGTTGATGTTTCGGGTAAACGTTTCCCGTATTGCCGTCCATCTAACAGATTTATTTTCTGCGTTATCGAGACTTGTTTGCTTTCAGTCTAAGCTTTGCTTTTCCCGAACTTTAAGAGTTTTAAGACCGAGGCAGTTCAGGGCCTAAACGATTTGTTAGTGGGAAGCAATTCCATGACTCGGTTTTCCAGCGGCCAATAGCGACATAAACAATTAACATGGGCCAACCTCTGGCTTAGGCAGAATACATATTGGCTGGTTTTCTTGAAATGTCGTTGATTGAGGATGTAGAAGGCTTTACGCGACCTCGAGAGAAGTGGCCGATCAGCTCAGCTACATCGTGTATGGATAAATTGTAGCAAACACCGCATAGGAAAACACCCGTTCTCGTTCGCAGTGAGTCCACCAACTGTAAGCAAATCTTAAGTTGTGCGGTACCGCTTAACTTGGCAGACATAGCGATATCTTTGAATTGAATAAGCGCGCAATGACAAGCAGCATTCGCCAACGATACTCGGCAATTACAATTAGTTTTGAAGTGTATGTCTGTTTTCAAATTTCCAACCGTTACCTTTTGGCTTGCTAACTGTTTGGAATCCTGTCCGAATACGCCTCAATTTGGGCTGAAAAATGCGCAATTCTGGCTGACGACGGTAAGGAATATATAACGCTGGAGTTTCTAGCCTCAGGTCTATAACTAGCAGAATACAGTCCCACTCTTTGACTAAGCGGAACCGGAAACTAGCATATCAGCACGTACTATACACATCTTAATTTGTTAGCAACAACCCAAGGGATTTCCAGGTGGTCCTGCGGGATGGGCTGCGCGCGGCTGATCCAGGGTCGCATCTGGCGGTCGTGAGTTCAAGTCTCAATATGTTATTAAAGGGGTTATTCTCGAACGGCTTGGGGGTCGAATAACTTCTCCCCCGATTGAGATTTGAACTCGGGCCGGGAAGAAAATCCCAGCCACGCCGAACATTTTTGTTGGTTTAATTAATCGATTGACTTATTTAGTTCTAATTTTTTGGGGTTTTTTTTTAAGCCGCTTTGGTTTATTTTTTATTTTTTTATTGATTGATTGATTTTTTAAATTTCTTTTTCTTTTTATTTCTTGGTCTTCTTCGTTTTTTTTCCAAGCTGTTCGGTGCCGCAATAGTTTTTCTTAAATTGATTGACTGATTTTTGGATTTTTTGGATTTTTTCCAATTTGTTTGTATTTTGCTGTCGCTGTTGTGGTTGATGTTTCGGGTAAACGTTTCCCGTATTGCCGTCCATCTAACAGATTTATTTTCTGCGTTATCGAGACTTGTTTGCTTTCAGTCTAAGCTTTGCTTTTCCCGAACTTTAAGAGTTTTAAGACCGAGGCAGTTCAGGGCCTAAACGATTTGTTAGTGGGAAGCAATTCCATGACTCGGTTTTCCAGCGGCCAATAGCGACATAAACGATTAACATGGGCCAACCTCTGGCTTAGGCAGAATACATATTGGCTGGTTTTCTTGAAATGTCGTTGATTGAGGATGTAGAAGGCTTTACGCGACCTCGAGAGAAGTGGCCGATCAGCTCAGCTACATCGTGTATGGATAAATTCTAGCAAACACCGCATAGGAAAACACCCGTTCTCGTTCGCAGTGAGTCCACCAACTGTAAGCAAATCTTAAGTTGTGCGGTACCGCTTAACTTGGCAGACATAGCGATATCTTTGAATTGAATAAGCGCGCAATGACAAGCAGCATTCGCCAACGATACTCGGCAATTACAATTAGTTTTGAAGTGTATGTCTGTTTTCAAATTTCCAACCGTTACCTTTTGGCTTGCTAACTGTTTGGAATCCTGTCCGAATACGCCTCAATTTGGGCTGAAAAATGCGCAATTCTGGCTGACGACGGTAAGGAATATATAACGCTGGAGTTTCTAGCCTCAGGTCTATAACTAGCAGAATACAGTCCCACTCTTTGACTAAGCGGAACCGGAAACTAGCATATCAGCACGTACTATACACATCTTAATTTGTTAGCAACAACCCAAGGGATTTCCAGGTGGTCCTGCGGGATGGGCTGCGCGCGGCTGATCCAGGGTCGCATCTGGCGGTCGTGAGTTCAAGTCTCAATATGTTATTAAAGGGGTTATTCTCGAACGGCTTGGGGGTCGAATAACTTCTCCCCCGATTGAGATTTGAACTCGGGCC
>NW_027671036.1:0-2500 GCF_964199315.1 Orbicella franksi
TAATATACGCTATTGGAGCTGGAATTACCGCGGCTGCTGGCACCAGACTTGCCCTCCAATGGATCCTCGTTAAAGGATTTAAGTTGTACTCATTCCAATTACAAGACTTGGAAAAGCCCTGTATTGTTATTTCTTGTCACTACCTCCCTGAGTCAGGATTGGGTAATTTGCGCGCCTGCTGCCTTCCTTGGATGTGGTAGCCGTTTCTCAGGCTCCCTCTCCGGAATCGAACCCTAATTCTCCGTCACCCGTTGCAACCATGGTAAGCCACTACCTTACCATCGACAGTTGATAGGGCAGAAATTTGAATGAAACATCGCCAGCTCAAGGCCGTGCGATTCGATCAGTTACTATGAATCACCAAAGAACCGGGCAGAACCCGCATTGGTTTTTAATCTAATAAATACATCCCTTCCAGAAGTCGGGACTTTTCGCATGTATTAGCTCTAGAATTACTACGGTTATCCAAGTAGTAATGGTACAATCAAATAAACGATAACTGATTTAATGAGCCATTCGCAGTTTCACAGTACAAGTGCTTATACTTAGACATGCATGGCTTAATCTTTGAGACAAGCATATGACTACTGGCAGGATCAACCAGGTAGCTATCCCTCAGGGAACCCGGCGGGAACCCTATTGCGTCTGCTTCCTTTGAAAGGAGGCTGGCATTTCACCGTCAAGCTGCACTGGGAATCCTCCCGGCCATGGAAGACGCACGAGGCGTTCGACCCTGTCCGAGGGAAACCCGTTCTCTCTTTGCCACGTCTTTCCACTGCTTCACCCTAGTAAGCTTCCGGCATACCAGTGAGACAGCCAAGTGCACGGAATGCCGACAAGATACATCGGGGAAGAATGATTCTTCCGAATCTAAGCCGCTATTCTTGGCCAAAGGCCATCAGGTACAACATCCATCCGTTCTCTCGTTGTCCACACCGAGACAACTTGGCTTCAAGTTCAGTCATTTCATGCTACCGACCGAGCAAGTTTGGTCGACTTTGCTCCTTTTTCCTCCAAATACCCTCCTTTCCTACCCGAGAACACATTACCGAGCAGGGCTTACTGTTACGGACCGATACAGCTCAATTGCTCTTTCGGTCTTTCCCGATGCCTGCCCTACATTATAACCCGAAACCGTCTATTCCCCCAACCAAGTTTAGACACTTAGAAAAATGTCGAAAATTTCGATTTTTCGAAACTGCTCCAAAGCGCTCCCCATGGCATTCCAAACGTGCGTCTGCATGTCAGAGTTACGAAAACGAAGAGATTTCCACGAAGATGACCGATGATTGCCGAAATTTCCCGACGAAAACCCGAAGCTCAAAGACCACACCCTAAAGAGCGCAAAATTGGGATTTTACACTTTTTCAAAACTTTGTGCGGCAAACTATTGGCCAGCTCGAGTTACGTGCAGGCGCCAAGTTTGGCGCTGTCACGTCATCGTTAAGGGGGGTGTGCTACACTATCTTAAAACTGGGCGTCGGTCCCCCTATTCTATAAGCACCCTTAAGATTTTCACCATTTTCAAAACTTTTTGTGGCAAACTATTGGCCAGCTCGAGTTACGTGCAGGCGCCAAGTTTGGCGCTGTCACATCATCGTTAAGGGGGGTGTGCTACACTATCTTAAAACTGGGCGTCGGTCCCCCTATTCTATAAGCACCCTTAAGATTTTCACCATTTTCAAAACTTTTTGCGGCAAACTATTGGCCAGCTCGAGTTACGTGCAGGCGCCAAGTTTGGCGCTGTCACATCATCGTTAAGGGGGGTGTGCTACACTATCTTAAAACTGGGCGTCGGTCCCCCTTATCTATAAGCACCCTTAAGATTTTCACCATTTTCAAAACTTTTTGCGGCAAACTATTGGCCAGCTCGAGTTACGTGCAGGCGCCCAGTTTGGCGCTGTCACATCATCGTTAAGGGGGGGTGCTACACTATCTTAAAACTGGGCGTCGGTCCCCCTTATCTATAAGCACCCTTAAGATTTTCACCATTTTCAAACCTTTTTGCGGCAAACTATTGGCCAGCTCGAGTTACGTGCAGGCGCCAAGTTTGGCGCTGTCACATCATCGTTAAGGGGGGTGTGCTACACTATCTTAAAACTGGGCGTCGGTCCCCCTAATCTATAAGCACCCTTAAGATTTTTACCACTTTCAAAACGTTTTGCGGCAAACTATTGGCCAGCTCGAGTTACGTGCAGGCGCCAAGTTTGGCGCTGTCACATCATCGTTAAGGGGATTTGCTACACTATCTTAAAACTGGGCGTTAGTGCCCATATACCATAAGCACTCTTAAGATTTTCACCATTTTCAAAACGTTTTGCGCGAAACAATTGGCCAGCTCGAGTTACGTGCAGGCGCCAAGTTTGGCGCTCTCACATCATAATTAACGGGGGTGTGCACCACTATCTTAAAAGTGGGCGTCAGTCCCCCTATTCTATAAGCACACTTAAGATTTTCACCATTTCAAAACTTTTTGCGCCAACCTATTGGCCAGCTCGAG
>NW_027671038.1:37500-40958 GCF_964199315.1 Orbicella franksi
ATTCCAAACATGCGTCACCATGTCAGAGTTACGAAAACGAAGAGATTTCCACGAAGATGACCGATGATTGCCGAAATTTTCTGACGAAAACCCGAAGCTCAAAGACCACACCCTAAAGAGCGCAAAATTGGGATTTTACACTTTTTCAAAACTTTTTGCAGGAAACTATTGGCCAGCTCGAGTCACGTGCAGGCGCTAAGTTTGGCGCTGTCACATCATCGTTAAGGGGGTGTTCTACACTATCTTAAAACTGGGCGTCGGTCCCCCTATTCTATAAGCACCCTTAAGGTTTTCACCATTTTCAAAACTTTTTGCGGGAAACGATTGGCCAGCTCGAATTGCGTGCAGGCGCCAAGTTTCGCGCTGTCACATCATCGTTAAGGGGGGTGAGCTACACTATCTTAAAACTGGGCGTCGGTCCCCCTATTCTATAAGCACCCTTAAGATTTTCACCATTTTCAAAACTTTTTGCGGGAAACAATTGGCCAGCTCGAGTTACGTGCAGGCACCAAGTTTGGCGCTGTCACATCATCGTTAAGGGGGTGTTCTACACTATCTTAAAACTGGGCGTCGGTCCCCCTATTCTATAAGCACCCTTAAGGTTTTCACCATTTTCAAAACTTTTTGCGGGAAACGATTGGCCAGCTCGAGTTACGTGCAGGCGCCAAGTTTCGCGCTGTCACATCATCGTTAAGGGGGGTGAGCTACACTATCTTAAAACTGGGCGTCGGTCCCCTATTCTATAAGCACCCTTAAGATTTTCACCATTTTCAAAACTTTTTGCGGGAAACAATTGGCCAGCTCGAGTTACGTGCAGGCACCAAGTTTGGCGCTGTCACATCATCGTTAAGGGGGGTGTGCTACACTATCTTAAAACTGGGCGTCGGTCCCCCTATTCTATAAGCACCCTTAAGATTTTCACCATTTTCAAAACTTTTTGCGGGAAACGATTGGCCAGCTCGAGTTACGTGCAGGCGCAAGATTTGGCGCTGTCACATCATCGTTAAGGGGGGTGTGCTACACTATCTTAAAACTGGGCGTCGGTCCCCCTGTTCTATAGGCACCCTTAGATTTTCACCATTTTCAAAACTTTTTGCGGGAAACGATTGGCCAGCTCGAGTTACGTGCAGGTGCCAGGTTTGGCGCTGTCACATCATCATTAAGAGGGCGTGTGTTCTACTAAATTAAAACAGGGTGTCGGTCCCCTATAGTATAAGCACCCTTAAGATTTTCACCATTTTCAAAACTTTTTGCGGGAAACTATTGGCCAGCTTAAGTTACGTGCAGGCGCCAAGTTTAGCCAAGTTTAACCCTAACCTTCACCCTAACTCTTACCCTAACCCTAAACTCTAACCCTAGGGTTACCCTAACGCTAACCCTAACCCTAAACTCTAACCCTAGGCTTACCCTAACGCTAACCCTAAGTCCAAAAGGCTCCCCCACTCAAAAGCCAATAAAACAAAAACCAAAAAACCAAAGCCCAATTGCCCAAACATCTTTCCAATCAAATTACGACAAGTCCACAAAGTAAACCGTCCGAAAGGGACCTGGCCCAAAAATTTCAAGCACTCCAAAAGGCTCCCCGAGTCAAACCATTTCAAACGAGAGGAGCCTTTCGGACTTAGAAAAAATTTCCACTGCCAGCTCCCAAGCGAGGGGAGCCTTTTGGACTTTAAAAAAAAAAATTCACAGTCACGTCCCAGACCAGACGTGGCCTCCTTTACATCACTCGGCTGCCACAAGCTAGCCCAAGCCTGCAGGCACCACTTCTTCCTTGGCACCCTCCGGCCAGTGGCAGACGAGGGGAGCCTTCTTGGACTTCAAGAAAAAAAAAGACATGTTTTTAACAAATCTTAGAACAAAGGCTTAATCTCAGAAGATCGTAGCAACAAGGCTACTCTACAACTTACAATACCCCGTTCTTTATTTAAGTCGTCTGCAAAGGATTTATCTCCAGAAACATTAGAATTTGCTATCGGTAGTGCCTTGGAGGTTCTTGTCCTCCTTGGCACCTTGGGACGCATGAGGACCGAAGTCCTCTATTCTGGTTCGCCTAAAGTTCTCTGGAGGTAATCATCGTTGCTTTCTAGCACGGATTCTGACTTAGAGGCGTTCAGTCATAATCCAACAGATGGTAGCTTCGCACCATTGGCTTTTCAGCCAAGTGCAAATGCCAATTGTCTGAATCTGCGGTTCCTCTCGTACTGAGCAGAATTACTATTGCAACAACACTTCATCAGTAGGGTAAAACTAACCTGTCTCACGACGGTCTAAACCCAGCTCACGTTCCCTATTGGTGGGTGAACAATGGGGCACGAGAAGAACTCTCATGATATCCTCTCCCGAAGGAGGTACTAGCCCGAAGAGGGCCGAATAAGTGTTCGCTCACCGCCAGGGAACGCTCTCAGGGTGTCAACCATACGATAGTGAGTGAAATTGCTTTCATTAATGTAATGGTATCAGTCCAGGGCAAATCTATGAAGAAGATAAGCTCTTTTGACTGCGAACCCATATGTGCATGGGCCTATGTTAGGAAGAGTATGAGATCGTCAGCAAAGGTATGAGGAACCAGGCTGGGAGATCTCTGTCGTCCAAGGAGGCCCGCTTAATTGCTGGTTACTTAGCAAGAGATGATAAACATCTCCAGTACCCGGATAACACCGCGTGGAGGTGACCAGCAGCCTGTCCAACAACACTAGCAGCGTTCGCTAACAGTGCTTTACACATATATCTCCGTCGGATCCCGCCATACCCGACGTTGCAGCCCACAACAGGAGTTCACCAGGGGAAGCCACCAGCGCTTCCAAATATGTGACAATCATCCCCGGAAAGAACTTCCTCAAACATCGAGATGATAGATGCATCAATCTCGGTCATCATGGCTCAGCACTGGACGGTCTAAACCCAGCTCACGTTCCCTATTGGTGGGTGAACAATCCATCACTTGGCGAATTCTGCTTCGCAATGATAGGAAGAGCCGACATCGAAGGATCAAAAAGCAACGTCGCTATGAACGCTTGGCTGCCACAAGCCAGTTATCCCTGTGGTAACTTTTCTGACACCTCTAGCTTAAAACTCCTAAAGACTAAAGGATCGATAGGCCACGCTTTCACGGTTTGTATTCATACTGAAAATCAAAATCAAGTGAGCTTTTACCCTTTTGTTCTACATGAGATTTCTGTTCTCATTGAGCTCACCTTAGGACACCTGCGTTATCATTTGACAGATGTGCCGCCCCAGCCAAACTCCCAACCTGACGGTGTCTTGGACTCGGATCGCCGCCCGCGAGCGGGCGGCTTAAGTCCAGAAAGTGAACCTTGCGGTTCGCCTCCGCTCCATCCAATAAGTAAAAAAACGATAAGAGTAGTGGTATTTCACCGGCGCAGCGAACTGCTCCCACTTATTCTACACCTCTCATGTCTTTTCACAAGGTCAGACTAGAGTCAAGCTCAACAGGG
>NW_027671040.1:0-15638 GCF_964199315.1 Orbicella franksi
TAATTTTCAAGTCAGCGCGTGTGATAGATGTCTGGAGAATTTCTTAGTTAATCAGACCTTATTTCATGCCAACTGCAGTCAGACAGCTTATTAAGGAGTGAATTTATTCTCATTTGAACTCTTAAGAAAGTTGAGAAGTGACTCTTGGATGCCTCTTAATAGGATCTTAGTTTATTCTCAGTGAATTTATTCTCATTTGAACTCTTCATAGAAAGTTGAGAAGTGAATCTGGGATGCCTCTTTTTTAATAGGGCCCGGGGTGCACGATCAAACCTCCAGACATGCCTTTTATTGTACATGCCATGCGGGTTTGAAGCCTTAATTTTCAAGTCAGCGCGTGTGATAGATGTCTGGAGAATTTCTTAGTTAATCAGACCTTATTTCATGCCAACTGCAGTCAGACAGCTTATTAAGGAGTGAATTTATTCTCATTTGAACTCTTAAGAAAGTTGAGAAGTGACTCTTGGATGCCTCTTAATAGGATCTTAGTTTATTCTCAGTGAATTTATTCTCATTTGAACTCTTCATAGAAAGTTGAGAAGTGAATCTGGGATGCCTCTTTTTTAATAGGGCCCGGGGTGCACGATCAAACCTCCAGACATGCCTTTTATTGTACATGCCATGCGGGTTTGAAGCCTTAATTTTCAAGTCAGCGCGTGTGATAGATGTCTGGAGAATTTCTTAGTTAATCAGACCTTATTTCATGCCAACTGCAGTCAGACAGCTTATTAAGGAGTGAATTTATTCTCATTTGAACTCTTAAGAAAGTTGAGAAGTGACTCTTGGATGCCTCTTAATAGGATCTTAGTTTATTCTCAGTGAATTTATTCTCATTTGAACTCTTCATAGAAAGTTGAGAAGTGAATCTGGGATGCCTCTTTTTTAATAGGGCCCGGGGTGCACGATCAAACCTCCAGACATGCCTTTTATTGTACATGCCATGCGGGTTTGAAGCCTTAATTTTCAAGTCAGCGCGTGTGATAGATGTCTGGAGAATTTCTTAGTTAATCAGACCTTATTTCATGCCAACTGCAGTCAGACAGCTTATTAAGGAGTGAATTTATTCTCATTTGAACTCTTAAGAAAGTTGAGAAGTGACTCTTGGATGCCTCTTAATAGGATCTTAGTTTATTCTCAGTGAATTTATTCTCATTTGAACTCTTCATAGAAAGTTGAGAAGTGAATCTGGGATGCCTCTTTTTTAATAGGGCCCGGGGTGCACGATCAAACCTCCAGACATGCCTTTTATTGTACATGCCATGCGGGTTTGAAGCCTTAATTTTCAAGTCAGCGCGTGTGATAGATGTCTGGAGAATTTCTTAGTTAATCAGACCTTATTTCATGCCAACTGCAGTCAGACAGCTTATTAAGGAGTGAATTTATTCTCATTTGAACTCTTAAGAAAGTTGAGAAGTGACTCTTGGATGCCTCTTAATAGGATCTTAGTTTATTCTCAGTGAATTTATTCTCATTTGAACTCTTCATAGAAAGTTGAGAAGTGAATCTGGGATGCCTCTTTTTTAATAGGGCCCGGGGTGCACGATCAAACCTCCAGACATGCCTTTTATTGTACATGCCATGCGGGTTTGAAGCCTTAATTTTCAAGTCAGCGCGTGTGATAGATGTCTGGAGAATTTCTTAGTTAATCAGACCTTATTTCATGCCAACTGCAGTCAGACAGCTTATTAAGGAGTGAATTTATTCTCATTTGAACTCTTAAGAAAGTTGAGAAGTGACTCTTGGATGCCTCTTAATAGGATCTTAGTTTATTCTCAGTGAATTTATTCTCATTTGAACTCTTCATAGAAAGTTGAGAAGTGAATCTGGGATGCCTCTTTTTTAATAGGGCCCGGGGTGCACGATCAAACCTCCAGACATGCCTTTTATTGTACATGCCATGCGGGTTTGAAGCCTTAATTTTCAAGTCAGCGCGTGTGATAGATGTCTGGAGAATTTCTTAGTTAATCAGACCTTATTTCATGCCAACTGCAGTCAGACAGCTTATTAAGGAGTGAATTTATTCTCATTTGAACTCTTAAGAAAGTTGAGAAGTGACTCTTGGATGCCTCTTAATAGGATCTTAGTTTATTCTCAGTGAATTTATTCTCATTTGAACTCTTCATAGAAAGTTGAGAAGTGAATCTGGGATGCCTCTTTTTTAATAGGGCCCGGGGTGCACGATCAAACCTCCAGACATGCCTTTTATTGTACATGCCATGCGGGTTTGAAGCCTTAATTTTCAAGTCAGCGCGTGTGATAGATGTCTGGAGAATTTCTTAGTTAATCAGACCTTATTTCATGCCAACTGCAGTCAGACAGCTTATTAAGGAGTGAATTTATTCTCATTTGAACTCTTAAGAAAGTTGAGAAGTGACTCTTGGATGCCTCTTAATAGGATCTTAGTTTATTCTCAGTGAATTTATTCTCATTTGAACTCTTCATAGAAAGTTGAGAAGTGAATCTGGGATGCCTCTTTTTTAATAGGGCCCGGGGTGCACGATCAAACCTCCAGACATGCCTTTTATTGTACATGCCATGCGGGTTTGAAGCCTTAATTTTCAAGTCAGCGCGTGTGATAGATGTCTGGAGAATTTCTTAGTTAATCAGACCTTATTTCATGCCAACTGCAGTCAGACAGCTTATTAAGGAGTGAATTTATTCTCATTTGAACTCTTAAGAAAGTTGAGAAGTGACTCTTGGATGCCTCTTAATAGGATCTTAGTTTATTCTCAGTGAATTTATTCTCATTTGAACTCTTCATAGAAAGTTGAGAAGTGAATCTGGGATGCCTCTTTTTTAATAGGGCCCGGGGTGCACGATCAAACCTCCAGACATGCCTTTTATTGTACATGCCATGCGGGTTTGAAGCCTTAATTTTCAAGTCAGCGCGTGTGATAGATGTCTGGAGAATTTCTTAGTTAATCAGACCTTATTTCATGCCAACTGCAGTCAGACAGCTTATTAAGGAGTGAATTTATTCTCATTTGAACTCTTAAGAAAGTTGAGAAGTGACTCTTGGATGCCTCTTAATAGGATCTTAGTTTATTCTCAGTGAATTTATTCTCATTTGAACTCTTCATAGAAAGTTGAGAAGTGAATCTGGGATGCCTCTTTTTTAATAGGGCCCGGGGTGCACGATCAAACCTCCAGACATGCCTTTTATTGTACATGCCATGCGGGTTTGAAGCCTTAATTTTCAAGTCAGCGCGTGTGATAGATGTCTGGAGAATTTCTTAGTTAATCAGACCTTATTTCATGCCAACTGCAGTCAGACAGCTTATTAAGGAGTGAATTTATTCTCATTTGAACTCTTAAGAAAGTTGAGAAGTGACTCTTGGATGCCTCTTAATAGGATCTTAGTTTATTCTCAGTGAATTTATTCTCATTTGAACTCTTCATAGAAAGTTGAGAAGTGAATCTGGGATGCCTCTTTTTTAATAGGGCCCGGGGTGCACGATCAAACCTCCAGACATGCCTTTTATTGTACATGCCATGCGGGTTTGAAGCCTTAATTTTCAAGTCAGCGCGTGTGATAGATGTCTGGAGAATTTCTTAGTTAATCAGACCTTATTTCATGCCAACTGCAGTCAGACAGCTTATTAAGGAGTGAATTTATTCTCATTTGAACTCTTAAGAAAGTTGAGAAGTGACTCTTGGATGCCTCTTAATAGGATCTTAGTTTATTCTCAGTGAATTTATTCTCATTTGAACTCTTCATAGAAAGTTGAGAAGTGAATCTGGGATGCCTCTTTTTTAATAGGGCCCGGGGTGCACGATCAAACCTCCAGACATGCCTTTTATTGTACATGCCATGCGGGTTTGAAGCCTTAATTTTCAAGTCAGCGCGTGTGATAGATGTCTGGAGAATTTCTTAGTTAATCAGACCTTATTTCATGCCAACTGCAGTCAGACAGCTTATTAAGGAGTGAATTTATTCTCATTTGAACTCTTAAGAAAGTTGAGAAGTGACTCTTGGATGCCTCTTAATAGGATCTTAGTTTATTCTCAGTGAATTTATTCTCATTTGAACTCTTCATAGAAAGTTGAGAAGTGAATCTGGGATGCCTCTTTTTTAATAGGGCCCGGGGTGCACGATCAAACCTCCAGACATGCCTTTTATTGTACATGCCATGCGGGTTTGAAGCCTTAATTTTCAAGTCAGCGCGTGTGATAGATGTCTGGAGAATTTCTTAGTTAATCAGACCTTATTTCATGCCAACTGCAGTCAGACAGCTTATTAAGGAGTGAATTTATTCTCATTTGAACTCTTAAGAAAGTTGAGAAGTGACTCTTGGATGCCTCTTAATAGGATCTTAGTTTATTCTCAGTGAATTTATTCTCATTTGAACTCTTCATAGAAAGTTGAGAAGTGAATCTGGGATGCCTCTTTTTTAATAGGGCCCGGGGTGCACGATCAAACCTCCAGACATGCCTTTTATTGTACATGCCATGCGGGTTTGAAGCCTTAATTTTCAAGTCAGCGCGTGTGATAGATGTCTGGAGAATTTCTTAGTTAATCAGACCTTATTTCATGCCAACTGCAGTCAGACAGCTTATTAAGGAGTGAATTTATTCTCATTTGAACTCTTAAGAAAGTTGAGAAGTGACTCTTGGATGCCTCTTAATAGGATCTTAGTTTATTCTCAGTGAATTTATTCTCATTTGAACTCTTCATAGAAAGTTGAGAAGTGAATCTGGGATGCCTCTTTTTTAATAGGGCCCGGGGTGCACGATCAAACCTCCAGACATGCCTTTTATTGTACATGCCATGCGGGTTTGAAGCCTTAATTTTCAAGTCAGCGCGTGTGATAGATGTCTGGAGAATTTCTTAGTTAATCAGACCTTATTTCATGCCAACTGCAGTCAGACAGCTTATTAAGGAGTGAATTTATTCTCATTTGAACTCTTAAGAAAGTTGAGAAGTGACTCTTGGATGCCTCTTAATAGGATCTTAGTTTATTCTCAGTGAATTTATTCTCATTTGAACTCTTCATAGAAAGTTGAGAAGTGAATCTGGGATGCCTCTTTTTTAATAGGGCCCGGGGTGCACGATCAAACCTCCAGACATGCCTTTTATTGTACATGCCATGCGGGTTTGAAGCCTTAATTTTCAAGTCAGCGCGTGTGATAGATGTCTGGAGAATTTCTTAGTTAATCAGACCTTATTTCATGCCAACTGCAGTCAGACAGCTTATTAAGGAGTGAATTTATTCTCATTTGAACTCTTAAGAAAGTTGAGAAGTGACTCTTGGATGCCTCTTAATAGGATCTTAGTTTATTCTCAGTGAATTTATTCTCATTTGAACTCTTCATAGAAAGTTGAGAAGTGAATCTGGGATGCCTCTTTTTTAATAGGGCCCGGGGTGCACGATCAAACCTCCAGACATGCCTTTTATTGTACATGCCATGCGGGTTTGAAGCCTTAATTTTCAAGTCAGCGCGTGTGATAGATGTCTGGAGAATTTCTTAGTTAATCAGACCTTATTTCATGCCAACTGCAGTCAGACAGCTTATTAAGGAGTGAATTTATTCTCATTTGAACTCTTAAGAAAGTTGAGAAGTGACTCTTGGATGCCTCTTAATAGGATCTTAGTTTATTCTCAGTGAATTTATTCTCATTTGAACTCTTCATAGAAAGTTGAGAAGTGAATCTGGGATGCCTCTTTTTTAATAGGGCCCGGGGTGCACGATCAAACCTCCAGACATGCCTTTTATTGTACATGCCATGCGGGTTTGAAGCCTTAATTTTCAAGTCAGCGCGTGTGATAGATGTCTGGAGAATTTCTTAGTTAATCAGACCTTATTTCATGCCAACTGCAGTCAGACAGCTTATTAAGGAGTGAATTTATTCTCATTTGAACTCTTAAGAAAGTTGAGAAGTGACTCTTGGATGCCTCTTAATAGGATCTTAGTTTATTCTCAGTGAATTTATTCTCATTTGAACTCTTCATAGAAAGTTGAGAAGTGAATCTGGGATGCCTCTTTTTTAATAGGGCCCGGGGTGCACGATCAAACCTCCAGACATGCCTTTTATTGTACATGCCATGCGGGTTTGAAGCCTTAATTTTCAAGTCAGCGCGTGTGATAGATGTCTGGAGAATTTCTTAGTTAATCAGACCTTATTTCATGCCAACTGCAGTCAGACAGCTTATTAAGGAGTGAATTTATTCTCATTTGAACTCTTAAGAAAGTTGAGAAGTGACTCTTGGATGCCTCTTAATAGGATCTTAGTTTATTCTCAGTGAATTTATTCTCATTTGAACTCTTCATAGAAAGTTGAGAAGTGAATCTGGGATGCCTCTTTTTTAATAGGGCCCGGGGTGCACGATCAAACCTCCAGACATGCCTTTTATTGTACATGCCATGCGGGTTTGAAGCCTTAATTTTCAAGTCAGCGCGTGTGATAGATGTCTGGAGAATTTCTTAGTTAATCAGACCTTATTTCATGCCAACTGCAGTCAGACAGCTTATTAAGGAGTGAATTTATTCTCATTTGAACTCTTAAGAAAGTTGAGAAGTGACTCTTGGATGCCTCTTAATAGGATCTTAGTTTATTCTCAGTGAATTTATTCTCATTTGAACTCTTCATAGAAAGTTGAGAAGTGAATCTGGGATGCCTCTTTTTTAATAGGGCCCGGGGTGCACGATCAAACCTCCAGACATGCCTTTTATTGTACATGCCATGCGGGTTTGAAGCCTTAATTTTCAAGTCAGCGCGTGTGATAGATGTCTGGAGAATTTCTTAGTTAATCAGACCTTATTTCATGCCAACTGCAGTCAGACAGCTTATTAAGGAGTGAATTTATTCTCATTTGAACTCTTAAGAAAGTTGAGAAGTGACTCTTGGATGCCTCTTAATAGGATCTTAGTTTATTCTCAGTGAATTTATTCTCATTTGAACTCTTCATAGAAAGTTGAGAAGTGAATCTGGGATGCCTCTTTTTTAATAGGGCCCGGGGTGCACGATCAAACCTCCAGACATGCCTTTTATTGTACATGCCATGCGGGTTTGAAGCCTTAATTTTCAAGTCAGCGCGTGTGATAGATGTCTGGAGAATTTCTTAGTTAATCAGACCTTATTTCATGCCAACTGCAGTCAGACAGCTTATTAAGGAGTGAATTTATTCTCATTTGAACTCTTAAGAAAGTTGAGAAGTGACTCTTGGATGCCTCTTAATAGGATCTTAGTTTATTCTCAGTGAATTTATTCTCATTTGAACTCTTCATAGAAAGTTGAGAAGTGAATCTGGGATGCCTCTTTTTTAATAGGGCCCGGGGTGCACGATCAAACCTCCAGACATGCCTTTTATTGTACATGCCATGCGGGTTTGAAGCCTTAATTTTCAAGTCAGCGCGTGTGATAGATGTCTGGAGAATTTCTTAGTTAATCAGACCTTATTTCATGCCAACTGCAGTCAGACAGCTTATTAAGGAGTGAATTTATTCTCATTTGAACTCTTAAGAAAGTTGAGAAGTGACTCTTGGATGCCTCTTAATAGGATCTTAGTTTATTCTCAGTGAATTTATTCTCATTTGAACTCTTCATAGAAAGTTGAGAAGTGAATCTGGGATGCCTCTTTTTTAATAGGGCCCGGGGTGCACGATCAAACCTCCAGACATGCCTTTTATTGTACATGCCATGCGGGTTTGAAGCCTTAATTTTCAAGTCAGCGCGTGTGATAGATGTCTGGAGAATTTCTTAGTTAATCAGACCTTATTTCATGCCAACTGCAGTCAGACAGCTTATTAAGGAGTGAATTTATTCTCATTTGAACTCTTAAGAAAGTTGAGAAGTGACTCTTGGATGCCTCTTAATAGGATCTTAGTTTATTCTCAGTGAATTTATTCTCATTTGAACTCTTCATAGAAAGTTGAGAAGTGAATCTGGGATGCCTCTTTTTTAATAGGGCCCGGGGTGCACGATCAAACCTCCAGACATGCCTTTTATTGTACATGCCATGCGGGTTTGAAGCCTTAATTTTCAAGTCAGCGCGTGTGATAGATGTCTGGAGAATTTCTTAGTTAATCAGACCTTATTTCATGCCAACTGCAGTCAGACAGCTTATTAAGGAGTGAATTTATTCTCATTTGAACTCTTAAGAAAGTTGAGAAGTGACTCTTGGATGCCTCTTAATAGGATCTTAGTTTATTCTCAGTGAATTTATTCTCATTTGAACTCTTCATAGAAAGTTGAGAAGTGAATCTGGGATGCCTCTTTTTTAATAGGGCCCGGGGTGCACGATCAAACCTCCAGACATGCCTTTTATTGTACATGCCATGCGGGTTTGAAGCCTTAATTTTCAAGTCAGCGCGTGTGATAGATGTCTGGAGAATTTCTTAGTTAATCAGACCTTATTTCATGCCAACTGCAGTCAGACAGCTTATTAAGGAGTGAATTTATTCTCATTTGAACTCTTAAGAAAGTTGAGAAGTGACTCTTGGATGCCTCTTAATAGGATCTTAGTTTATTCTCAGTGAATTTATTCTCATTTGAACTCTTCATAGAAAGTTGAGAAGTGAATCTGGGATGCCTCTTTTTTAATAGGGCCCGGGGTGCACGATCAAACCTCCAGACATGCCTTTTATTGTACATGCCATGCGGGTTTGAAGCCTTAATTTTCAAGTCAGCGCGTGTGATAGATGTCTGGAGAATTTCTTAGTTAATCAGACCTTATTTCATGCCAACTGCAGTCAGACAGCTTATTAAGGAGTGAATTTATTCTCATTTGAACTCTTAAGAAAGTTGAGAAGTGACTCTTGGATGCCTCTTAATAGGATCTTAGTTTATTCTCAGTGAATTTATTCTCATTTGAACTCTTCATAGAAAGTTGAGAAGTGAATCTGGGATGCCTCTTTTTTAATAGGGCCCGGGGTGCACGACAAACCTCCAGACATGCCTTTTATTGTACATGCCATGCGGGTTTGAAGCCTTAATTTTCAAGTCAGCGCGTGTGATAGATGTCTGGAGAATTTCTTAGTTAATCAGACCTTATTTCATGCCAACTGCAGTCAGACAGCTTATTAAGGAGTGAATTTATTCTCATTTGAACTCTTAAGAAAGTTGAGAAGTGACTCTTGGATGCCTCTTAATAGGATCTTAGTTTATTCTCAGTGAATTTATTCTCATTTGAACTCTTCATAGAAAGTTGAGAAGTGAATCTGGGATGCCTCTTTTTTAATAGGGCCCGGGGTGCACGATCAAACCTCCAGACATGCCTTTTATTGTACATGCCATGCGGGTTTGAAGCCTTAATTTTCAAGTCAGCGCGTGTGATAGATGTCTGGAGAATTTCTTAGTTAATCAGACCTTATTTCATGCCAACTGCAGTCAGACAGCTTATTAAGGAGTGAATTTATTCTCATTTGAACTCTTAAGAAAGTTGAGAAGTGACTCTTGGATGCCTCTTAATAGGATCTTAGTTTATTCTCAGTGAATTTATTCTCATTTGAACTCTTCATAGAAAGTTGAGAAGTGAATCTGGGATGCCTCTTTTTTAATAGGGCCCGGGGTGCACGATCAAACCTCCAGACATGCCTTTTATTGTACATGCCATGCGGGTTTGAAGCCTTAATTTTCAAGTCAGCGCGTGTGATAGATGTCTGGAGAATTTCTTAGTTAATCAGACCTTATTTCATGCCAACTGCAGTCAGACAGCTTATTAAGGAGTGAATTTATTCTCATTTGAACTCTTAAGAAAGTTGAGAAGTGACTCTTGGATGCCTCTTAATAGGATCTTAGTTTATTCTCAGTGAATTTATTCTCATTTGAACTCTTCATAGAAAGTTGAGAAGTGAATCTGGGATGCCTCTTTTTTAATAGGGCCCGGGGTGCACGATCAAACCTCCAGACATGCCTTTTATTGTACATGCCATGCGGGTTTGAAGCCTTAATTTTCAAGTCAGCGCGTGTGATAGATGTCTGGAGAATTTCTTAGTTAATCAGACCTTATTTCATGCCAACTGCAGTCAGACAGCTTATTAAGGAGTGAATTTATTCTCATTTGAACTCTTAAGAAAGTTGAGAAGTGACTCTTGGATGCCTCTTAATAGGATCTTAGTTTATTCTCAGTGAATTTATTCTCATTTGAACTCTTCATAGAAAGTTGAGAAGTGAATCTGGGATGCCTCTTTTTTAATAGGGCCCGGGGTGCACGATCAAACCTCCAGACATGCCTTTTATTGTACATGCCATGCGGGTTTGAAGCCTTAATTTTCAAGTCAGCGCGTGTGATAGATGTCTGGAGAATTTCTTAGTTAATCAGACCTTATTTCATGCCAACTGCAGTCAGACAGCTTATTAAGGAGTGAATTTATTCTCATTTGAACTCTTAAGAAAGTTGAGAAGTGACTCTTGGATGCCTCTTAATAGGATCTTAGTTTATTCTCAGTGAATTTATTCTCATTTGAACTCTTCATAGAAAGTTGAGAAGTGAATCTGGGATGCCTCTTTTTTAATAGGGCCCGGGGTGCACGATCAAACCTCCAGACATGCCTTTTATTGTACATGGCCATGCGGGTTTGAAGCCTTAATTTTCAAGTCAGCGCGTGTGATAGATGTCTGGAGAATTTCTTAGTTAATCAGACCTTATTTCATGCCAACTGCAGTCAGACAGCTTATTAAGGAGTGAATTTATTCTCATTTGAACTCTTAAGAAAGTTGAGAAGTGACTCTTGGATGCCTCTTAATAGGATCTTAGTTTATTCTCAGTGAATTTATTCTCATTTGAACTCTTCATAGAAAGTTGAGAAGTGAATCTGGGATGCCTCTTTTTTAATAGGGCCCGGGGTGCACGATCAAACCTCCAGACATGCCTTTTATTGTACATGCCATGCGGGTTTGAAGCCTTAATTTTCAAGTCAGCGCGTGTGATAGATGTCTGGAGAATTTCTTAGTTAATCAGACCTTATTTCATGCCAACTGCAGTCAGACAGCTTATTAAGGAGTGAATTTATTCTCATTTGAACTCTTAAGAAAGTTGAGAAGTGACTCTTGGATGCCTCTTAATAGGATCTTAGTTTATTCTCAGTGAATTTATTCTCATTTGAACTCTTCATAGAAAGTTGAGAAGTGAATCTGGGATGCCTCTTTTTTAATAGGGCCCGGGGTGCACGATCAAACCTCCAGACATGCCTTTTATTGTACATGCCATGCGGGTTTGAAGCCTTAATTTTCAAGTCAGCGCGTGTGATAGATGTCTGGAGAATTTCTTAGTTAATCAGACCTTATTTCATGCCAACTGCAGTCAGACAGCTTATTAAGGAGTGAATTTATTCTCATTTGAACTCTTAAGAAAGTTGAGAAGTGACTCTTGGATGCCTCTTAATAGGATCTTAGTTTATTCTCAGTGAATTTATTCTCATTTGAACTCTTCATAGAAAGTTGAGAAGTGAATCTGGGATGCCTCTTTTTTAATAGGGCCCGGGGTGCACGATCAAACCTCCAGACATGCCTTTTATTGTACATGCCATGCGGGTTTGAAGCCTTAATTTTCAAGTCAGCGCGTGTGATAGATGTCTGGAGAATTTCTTAGTTAATCAGACCTTATTTCATGCCAACTGCAGTCAGACAGCTTATTAAGGAGTGAATTTATTCTCATTTGAACTCTTAAGAAAGTTGAGAAGTGACTCTTGGATGCCTCTTAATAGGATCTTAGTTTATTCTCAGTGAATTTATTCTCATTTGAACTCTTCATAGAAAGTTGAGAAGTGAATCTGGGATGCCTCTTTTTTAATAGGGCCCGGGGTGCACGATCAAACCTCCAGACATGCCTTTTATTGTACATGCCATGCGGGTTTGAAGCCTTAATTTTCAAGTCAGCGCGTGTGATAGATGTCTGGAGAATTTCTTAGTTAATCAGACCTTATTTCATGCCAACTGCAGTCAGACAGCTTATTAAGGAGTGAATTTATTCTCATTTGAACTCTTAAGAAAGTTGAGAAGTGACTCTTGGATGCCTCTTAATAGGATCTTAGTTTATTCTCAGTGAATTTATTCTCATTTGAACTCTTCATAGAAAGTTGAGAAGTGAATCTGGGATGCCTCTTTTTTAATAGGGCCCGGGGTGCACGATCAAACCTCCAGACATGCCTTTTATTGTACATGCCATGCGGGTTTGAAGCCTTAATTTTCAAGTCAGCGCGTGTGATAGATGTCTGGAGAATTTCTTAGTTAATCAGACCTTATTTCATGCCAACTGCAGTCAGACAGCTTATTAAGGAGTGAATTTATTCTCATTTGAACTCTTAAGAAAGTTGAGAAGTGACTCTTGGATGCCTCTTAATAGGATCTTAGTTTATTCTCAGTGAATTTATTCTCATTTGAACTCTTCATAGAAAGTTGAGAAGTGAATCTGGGATGCCTCTTTTTTAATAGGGCCCGGGGTGCACGATCAAACCTCCAGACATGCCTTTTATTGTACATGCCATGCGGGTTTGAAGCCTTAATTTTCAAGTCAGCGCGTGTGATAGATGTCTGGAGAATTTCTTAGTTAATCAGACCTTATTTCATGCCAACTGCAGTCAGACAGCTTATTAAGGAGTGAATTTATTCTCATTTGAACTCTTAAGAAAGTTGAGAAGTGACTCTTGGATGCCTCTTAATAGGATCTTAGTTTATTCTCAGTGAATTTATTCTCATTTGAACTCTTCATAGAAAGTTGAGAAGTGAATCTGGGATGCCTCTTTTTTAATAGGGCCCGGGGTGCACGATCAAACCTCCAGACATGCCTTTTATTGTACATGCCATGCGGGTTTGAAGCCTTAATTTTCAAGTCAGCGCGTGTGATAGATGTCTGGAGAATTTCTTAGTTAATCAGACCTTATTTCATGCCAACTGCAGTCAGACAGCTTATTAAGGAGTGAATTTATTCTCATTTGAACTCTTAAGAAAGTTGAGAAGTGACTCTTGGATGCCTCTTAATAGGATCTTAGTTTATTCTCAGTGAATTTATTCTCATTTGAACTCTTCATAGAAAGTTGAGAAGTGAATCTGGGATGCCTCTTTTTTAATAGGGCCCGGGGTGCACGATCAAACCTCCAGACATGCCTTTTATTGTACATGCCATGCGGGTTTGAAGCCTTAATTTTCAAGTCAGCGCGTGTGATAGATGTCTGGAGAATTTCTTAGTTAATCAGACCTTATTTCATGCCAACTGCAGTCAGACAGCTTATTAAGGAGTGAATTTATTCTCATTTGAACTCTTAAGAAAGTTGAGAAGTGACTCTTGGATGCCTCTTAATAGGATCTTAGTTTATTCTCAGTGAATTTATTCTCATTTGAACTCTTCATAGAAAGTTGAGAAGTGAATCTGGGATGCCTCTTTTTTAATAGGGCCCGGGGTGCACGATCAAACCTCCAGACATGCCTTTTATTGTACATGCCATGCGGGTTTGAAGCCTTAATTTTCAAGTCAGCGCGTGTGATAGATGTCTGGAGAATTTCTTAGTTAATCAGACCTTATTTCATGCCAACTGCAGTCAGACAGCTTATTAAGGAGTGAATTTATTCTCATTTGAACTCTTAAGAAAGTTGAGAAGTGACTCTTGGATGCCTCTTAATAGGATCTTAGTTTATTCTCAGTGAATTTATTCTCATTTGAACTCTTCATAGAAAGTTGAGAAGTGAATCTGGGATGCCTCTTTTTTAATAGGGCCCGGGGTGCACGATCAAACCTCCAGACATGCCTTTTATTGTACATGCCATGCGGGTTTGAAGCCTTAATTTTCAAGTCAGCGCGTGTGATAGATGTCTGGAGAATTTCTTAGTTAATCAGACCTTATTTCATGCCAACTGCAGTCAGACAGCTTATTAAGGAGTGAATTTATTCTCATTTGAACTCTTAAGAAAGTTGAGAAGTGACTCTTGGATGCCTCTTAATAGGATCTTAGTTTATTCTCAGTGAATTTATTCTCATTTGAACTCTTCATAGAAAGTTGAGAAGTGAATCTGGGATGCCTCTTTTTTAATAGGGCCCGGGGTGCACGATCAAACCTCCAGACATGCCTTTTATTGTACATGCCATGCGGGTTTGAAGCCTTAATTTTCAAGTCAGCGCGTGTGATAGATGTCTGGAGAATTTCTTAGTTAATCAGACCTTATTTCATGCCAACTGCAGTCAGACAGCTTATTAAGGAGTGAATTTATTCTCATTTGAACTCTTAAGAAAGTTGAGAAGTGACTCTTGGATGCCTCTTAATAGGATCTTAGTTTATTCTCAGTGAATTTATTCTCATTTGAACTCTTCATAGAAAGTTGAGAAGTGAATCTGGGATGCCTCTTTTTTAATAGGGCCCGGGGTGCACGATCAAACCTCCAGACATGCCTTTTATTGTACATGCCATGCGGGTTTGAAGCCTTAATTTTCAAGTCAGCGCGTGTGATAGATGTCTGGAGAATTTCTTAGTTAATCAGACCTTATTTCATGCCAACTGCAGTCAGACAGCTTATTAAGGAGTGAATTTATTCTCATTTGAACTCTTAAGAAAGTTGAGAAGTGACTCTTGGATGCCTCTTAATAGGATCTTAGTTTATTCTCAGTGAATTTATTCTCATTTGAACTCTTCATAGAAAGTTGAGAAGTGAATCTGGGATGCCTCTTTTTTAATAGGGCCCGGGGTGCAGGATCAAACCTCCAGACATGCCTTTTATTGTACATGCCATGCGGGTTTGAAGCCTTAATTTTCAAGTCAGCGCGTGTGATAGATGTCTGGAGAATTTCTTAGTTAATCAGACCTTATTTCATGCCAACTGCAGTCAGACAGCTTATTAAGGAGTGAATTTATTCTCATTTGAACTCTTAAGAAAGTTGAGAAGTGACTCTTGGATGCCTCTTAATAGGATCTTAGTTTATTCTCAGTGAATTTATTCTCATTTGAACTCTTCATAGAAAGTTGAGAAGTGAATCTGGGATGCCTCTTTTTTAATAGGGCCCGGGGTGCACGATCAAACCTCCAGACATGCCTTTTATTGTACATGCCATGCGGGTTTGAAGCCTTAATTTTCAAGTCAGCGCGTGTGATAGATGTCTGGAGAATTTCTTAGTTAATCAGACCTTATTTCATGCCAACTGCAGTCAGACAGCTTATTAAGGAGTGAATTTATTCTCATTTGAACTCTTAAGAAAGTTGAGAAGTGACTCTTGGATGCCTCTTAATAGGATCTTAGTTTATTCTCAGTGAATTTATTCTCATTTGAACTCTTCATAGAAAGTTGAGAAGTGAATCTGGGATGCCTCTTTTTTAATAGGGCCCGGGGTGCACGATCAAACCTCCAGACATGCCTTTTATTGTACATGCCATGCGGGTTTGAAGCCTTAATTTCAAGTCAGCGCGTGTGATAGATGTCTGGAGAATTTCTTAGTTAATCAGACCTTATTTCATGCCAACTGCAGTCAGACAGCTTATTAAGGAGTGAATTTATTCTCATTTGAACTCTTAAGAAAGTTGAGAAGTGACTCTTGGATGTGCCTCTTAATAGGATCTTAGTTTATTCTCAGTGAATTTATTCTCATTTGAACTCTTCATAGAAAGTTGAGAAGTGAATCTGGGATGCCTCTTTTTTAATAGGGCCCGGGGTGCACGATCAAACCTCCAGACATGCCTTTTATTGTACATGCCATGCGGGTTTGAAGCCTTAATTT
>NW_027671043.1:0-2500 GCF_964199315.1 Orbicella franksi
ATTAACGAGATTCCCACTGTCCCTATCTACTATCTAGCGAAACCGCAGCAAAGGGAACGGACTTTGTAAAATCAGCGGGGAAAGAAGACCCTGTTGAGCTTGACTCTAGTCTGACCTTGTGAAAAGACATGAGAGGTGTAGAATAAGTGGGAGCAGTTCGCTGCGCCGGTGAAATACCACTACTCTTATCGTTTTTTTTACTTATTGGATGGAGCGGAGGCGAACCGCAAGGTTCACTTTCTGGACTTAAGCCGCCCGCTCGCGGGCGGCGATCCGAGTCCAAGACACCGTCAGGTTGGGAGTTTGGCTGGGGCGGCACATCTGTCAAATGATAACGCAGGTGTCCTAAGGTGAGCTCAATGAGAACAGAAATCTCATGTAGAACAAAAGGGTAAAAGCTCACTTGATTTTGATTTTCAGTATGAATACAAACCGTGAAAGCGTGGCCTATCGATCCTTTAGTCTTTAGGAGTTTTAAGCTAGAGGTGTCAGAAAAGTTACCACAGGGATAACTGGCTTGTGGCAGCCAAGCGTTCATAGCGACGTTGCTTTTTGATCCTTCGATGTCGGCTCTTCCTATCATTGCGAAGCAGAATTCGCCAAGTGATGGATTGTTCACCCACCAATAGGGAACGTGAGCTGGGTTTAGACCGTCGTGAGACAGGTTAGTTTTACCCTACTGATGAAGTGTTGTTGCAATAGTAATTCTGCTCAGTACGAGAGGAACCGCAGATTCAGACAATTGGCATTTGCACTTGGCTGAAAAGCCAATGGTGCGAAGCTACCATCTGTTGGATTATGACTGAACGCCTCTAAGTCAGAATCCGTGCTAGAAAGCAACGATGATTACCTCCAGAGAACTTTAGGCGAACCAGAATAGAGGACTTCGGTCCTCATGCGTCCCAAGGTGCCAAGGAGGACAAGAACCTCCAAGGCACTACCGATAGCAAATTCTAATGTTTCTGGAGATAAATCCTTTGCAGACGACTTAAATAAAGAACGGGGTATTGTAAGTTGTAGAGTAGCCTTGTTGCTACGATCTTCTGAGATTAAGCCTTTGTTCTAAGATTTGTTAAAAACATGTCTTTTTTTTTCTTGAAGTCCAAGAAGGCTCCCCTCGTCTGCCACTGGCCGGAGGGTGCCAAGGAAGAAGTGGTGCCTGCAGGCTTGGGCTAGCTTGTGGCAGCCGAGTGATGTAAAGGAGGCCACGTCTGGTCTGGGACGTGACTGTGAATTTTTTTTTTAAAGTCCAAAAGGCTCCCCTCGCTTGGGAGCTGGCAGTGGAAATTTTTTGTAAGTCCGAAAGGCTCCTCTGGTTTGAAATGGTTTGACTCGGGGAGCCTTTTGGAGTGCTTGAAATTTTTGGGCCAGGTCCCTTTCGGACGGTTTACTTTGTGGACTTGTCGTAATTTGATTGGAAAGATGTTTGGGCAATTGGGCTTTGCTTTTTTGGTTTTTGTTTTATTGGCTTTTGAGTGGGGGAGCCTTTTGGACTTAGGGTTAGCGTTAGGGTAACCCTAGGGTTAGAGTTTAGGGTTAGGGTAAGAGTTAGGGTGAAGGTTAGGGTTAAACTTGGCTAAACTTGGCGCCTGCACGTAACTTAAGCTGGCCAATAGTTTCCCGCAAAAAGTTTTGAAAATGGTGAAAATGTTAAGGGTGCTTATACTATAGGGGACCGACACCCTGTTTTAATTTAGTAGAACACACGCCCTCTTAATGATGATGTGACAGCGCCAAACCTGGCACCTGCACGTAACTGGAGCTGGCCAATCGTTTCCCGCAAAAAGTTTTGAAAATGGTGAAAATCTTAAGGGTGCCTATAGAATAGGGGGACCGACGCCCAGTTTTAAGATAGTGTAGCACACCCCCCTTAACGATGATGTGACAGCGCCAAATCTGGCGCCTGCACGTAACTCGAGCTGGCCAATCGTTTCCCGCAAAAAGTTTTGAAAATGGTGAAAATCTTAAGGGTGCTTATAGAATAGGGGGACCGACGCCCAGTTTTAAGATAGTGTAGCACACCCCCCTTAACGATGATGTGACAGCGCCAAACTTGGTGCCTGCACGTAGCTCGAGCTGGCCAATTGTTTCCCGCAAAAAGTTTTGAAAATGGTGAAAATCTTAAGGGTGCTTATAGAATAGGGGGACCGACGCCCAGTTTTAAGATAGTGTAGCTCACCCCCCTTAACGATGATGTGACAGCGCGAAACTTGGCGCCTGCACGTAACTCGAGCTGGCCAATCGTTTCCCGCAAAAAGTTTTGAAAATGGTGAAAACCTTAAGGGTGCTTATAGAATAGGGGGACCGACGCCCAGTTTTAAGATAGTGTAGAACACCCCCTTAACGATGATGTGACAGCGCCAAACTTGGTGCCTGCACGTAACTCGAGCTGGCCAATCGTTTCCCGCAAAAAGTTTTGAAAATGGTGAAAATCTTAAGGGTGCTTATAGAATAGGGGGACCGACGCCCAGTTTTAAGATAGTGTAGCTCACCCCCCTTA
>NW_027671045.1:0-5133 GCF_964199315.1 Orbicella franksi
GAATAGTGATAAGTGAATAAAGATGGTGAATGATGATGACTTTGATCAATTCACTGTTCACATTGCAATATATTGTTAAACAAACAGCCATACAAATAGTGAAATCTAGCCATAGTCAGACTGAAGTCAAAATTAATTTAGGTATATACTAAAATGAAAGAAAATAAAGAGTATTGCTGTTGTTGTTGTTCAGGAACAGCAGAGACCATTTGTGAGTGGTAGGGCTAAAAAATATGGCCAATACTACAGGCCAATATTACTTTCAAGTGGTAAAATCCAAATTTTATCCACGTCATCTGAAGCCGTAGAAAATAAATCCCAGCAATAAAAGTGGTAGGGCCACAGTCCTACCAGCCCCTCCCTCTCCGCAGTCCCTGTTGTTGTTAGTAATACTCCACCAATCTCATAAATGCAAGGATCTTTGATCAGTCTTAGAAGACTGACTCAGTGACACAAAGTGAAATGGAAAATAAAACATTAAATGAGGATCTTAGAATGTTTACCATCTTCACAATCTAAATTTGTTCTTCAAAGTATCTTACCCAATCACCCTAGATGCAATTATTTCGTCAGTTATAATCTCAAGGAAAACCCCAACAGACTAGTAGGGTCAGCTAGAAGCTCAATTGCAATACCACATAATATTAAAACAATCACTCGTCTGGAAAGTGAAATCCTTCAAATACGAAGTCTTCTTCGAGCCCTGGAGGCGGGAAGTGTGCTCGTATGCAACACACAGCACATGATGGCAGAACCACTCGCACTTCCTTTCCCAAAAGACCCCAGTACCACCTCACCAACTGCCTGTAGGCTATGTGTCTATTTTGCTTGTGAGATGGCCCTTCGTAAGAATTTTGGTATTGTTGCTCATACTGGTACCATGCCGTCTGTAGAACCCAGCGATTCAAACAAACGGCGTGGAACCCTGGATGCTGTGTGATGCAAATGGAAGGTTCGGCCAGTCCTTCTGCCTCAACAGCTTCATTGTTTTTGGCCACGACGCAGTCAATTTCGGCACAACAAATGCACTCTACAACTCGATTTAGTCTCTGGCAACTTTCACACTTACACCTACAATTTCCAATTGAGATTTTAGCTTATGACCCAGAGCTTATAACCTATGCATATGAACGCACAAACACATTCCAGCCGAGAATTATTTCACACATCGATATTGTGATTATCTGCGCACGAAAACACTCGTAAAACAATTCCATCACAAAGACCACGACAAGATAACTTTGTTGTCATCTTGAACTCATTTATTCGCTTAAAAAATCAAGTTACAAAATTACGGGTTGTAAAGAGAACTCGCCACAGGAAGTAGACTGATCTCTTACCAGTCCGTGTTTTGCAGTCGTCCGAATTCTTCTTCATCGGACTCATTTGGGGAGTCCGTGTCTGAGCTAGCCTCACTGTCGTAAGGCTCAAAGAGATACGGCTGCGTTCCTTGACAGTCTTCCCAGGTTGTGTCTTCCGTAGAATGTTCTTGAGAAGAAACAGAAGGAGAACTACACGAATCACCCGATTCCATGCTAACTACAAACTTTGTGAAACAAGCAATGGCGCTAATCGAGTTCTCCTTTCTACGTCATTGATCACGTGCCTAAAAAGTCGTCCGTTTCACTTCCGGTCCTCGAATTGAGCGAAATTTCGCTTTTCTAGCGCAGTTTTCAGCCGTTAGAATTTATTTCTCCCGCTCTAGTGCATATGCTACATTTTGAGCAAAAGTCGAAATATTGTGTAGAGTATCCCTTTAAAAATGTGGAAAACATGAATTCAGTAAAGGAAAGTGGTTTTATATGCCACTTGAAGCCACAAAAGTTAACTAGAACTCTAATGATGAAACCTTACTCGATTTAACACACATTTCAACTAATTTTCTTTCAGTAACCAAGTCTTTCCTTTCTCTTTTTCAAAACAAATTAAGAAGTTGGTTGATTAACAAAACTAATCTTAAGTCAAATTCACACTTGGAAAATATTATACTTTTATAGAGACTGTAACTTGCTTAACTCAAATAGATTTTGGCCATGGGCAAGCGGGAGATCAAGCTACCATGCACTTAAGCTGATGCTTGCTTTCACATGTTAAGCAAGCTCCAGTAGATGCCAAATAGTAATGCTATCATTTGAAAAACATAACTATGATAATCATAATTACAGCTCAGACTGGATATACATATAGAGGATATTACATGGCCATGCAGAGATATGAAATTTCTCTTTGAGTGTTGCAAAAAATCTCACTTGTTTGCTGCGCTCACTTGTGAAATATTTTTCAACACAAGAAGAGAAATTTCGTAGCTCCAAGCAGCCATGTAATATTAGATATTTACTATTATAAACACCAATGAAATATTAAACCATTTCACTCTTGCTGCATGTGAAAGACACGATTTATCATGCAACCATAGCAATCGTGATCTCTTCACTTGTGAAGACAACATGTTTTCATGTGTGAGATACTATGTTTTCATGCGAAAGCTTATCTGGTATGTCACCTTGACACTTAAATGAAGTTACTTTTTTTTTTTTTTTAATTTTTTGGTTGTTTCTATAATAAGAAACATGCTGTTACCGAATGAATAAAATAGTATCAATCATAGCTATATCAAAATTCAAGGGAGAATTTTGACTCTGAAATCTGTTACAGGCTAGGGGTTTCATTAAGAACCAGGCAACAGGCAAACTGATTGGCTGTGAGGATGGTTTTGCTGGCTGGTTTGACCATTTGGTGAAAAGTTTGTATTATAAAAAAGTTCAGTTCAAACAGTTTTGCCTACCTGTGAAAACCCCCCAAAATTAATGAAACCCCTCGTCTGTTATCAATCATTCGACACTCACAATTCAGAAACCTCTCAAGTCTACACTTAAGGCCCAAGCTGGCGCAGACTTTGGATGGCAATGGAGGCTGTTTGCTAGAAAACCTCCTTCCTCCCGCTTGACCATCATCCTCTTTCTCCGCTCACTTCTTGGTCTGTTTGCTTTTCTGTCCAGACTTTTCAGTTTCCTTGTCAATTCATCGGAGCGCCATTCAAACCTTTTCACAACCAATTTTGTCATTCTACCTTGTCCCTCGTGATCTTCATCTGAATTTGATTCATAAACGCTCTCTTCAGGTGACATGTAGTCAATGGAGAGTACTTCCTCCAGTTTCCTTTTCTTCTCTTCTGTGTACACCGACTGCCTCAATGCTCCTCGACGAGACTTGAGTTTCTGCATGAAATACATGAAATATACAAATTAATAAGTAACAAAAGCGGCTACAACCATGGTTTTGGGCAATGTGCGGTTCCAGAAAATATCCATACTCTCCCCACAGAAGGGATTGGAATTTCCTGGCAGGTGGGGGGCTCTATGAGACCAAAAAATTTAAAGAAATGTATGAAGCTTAACTGGAATTCCCGAGGGGTGGGGAGGTGTTAGAAAAAATAACTTCCGTGGGGGAGGTATAGATATTTTATGGAACTACACAATAAGACAAAAAAGCATCAAAGTTTTTATGGCATCTGTGAAAGAGGTAATTAAAATACATATAGTTTAAACAAAGTAATATGGAAGTATAGAGGTCCTAACAGCTAAGTCTGCAAACAAGCCAAGTGGCCCATTAGGCCGGAGCTTATTCTGTTTTCTGTAGTCATTGATTGCATTGATAAGTGACACAGACACACAAAAAAGCTACACTCTGTTTCATCTTTTACATTAATATTGATGGCCCATACATTGTAATAGATGATGGGCGAATCTTGAATTCCAATGAATTCAGCTTCTTTCCCTCTTTTACGATTCCTCTTTCCTATAATTATTGTCGTAAACCATTCACATAATCATTTACTTTATAATGGGAAAGTCATTTATAATGAAGAAAAATGCCAGAAAATTGTAGGATACATGTATACATGTGCAGAATAAGAATATACATGAATACAGTCAGCAATATTGATGAGTAATCAATAGCTAATCAATGTGTAATCAAAAGTATCAATGAATCATCAATAACATTGGTGAGTCATCAATGTCATCGATAAGAACATCGATAGGCCACAAAAATAATCAATGAATAATCAGTTGATTACTCATTGATAACCCAGTGTTTCAGCCAGAAAATTTTACTTGAGGGCCAAATTGGCCCCTGAAGATCTTTTTAGGGGCCAATTTTTTAAGAAAGGGGCCAATAAATTGAAAGTTACAGAATGAAAAAATGCATCAGGGTACCAAGGAAAATAAAGCAGTTTATTGGGATCTATGATTAAATTTATAGTAAGTGCTTTTTGCAGTGCTCTGGCGGAAACACTGTGACCCATCAGTGAGTAATTGATGTCACCGACCATTGATTAGTCACATCTGGCTATAGATAGTAATACAGTGGAATCTGGATTTCTCAAACCCTTGACTTCTCCAACCTCCTGATTTCTTGCACTAAAAGTTGTTTCCCTCTGCTCATTCAACAAATTTTAATTTTATCCCTCATATCTCAAACTCTTAATTTCTTGAACCAATTTTTGTTCCCTTAAAGGTTTTAGCAATCCAGATTCCACTGTACATGTAGATGCAGCCATATCATTTATACTTAGTTCTAATAGAACAGGATCAGCCTCTTTGAAAGCTGATGTTACCTGGACACCTCTCTTTATTGCTCGGGTGACCTCAAGATTAGTGCCATCATTAAAACTGAAAAGTAAAAGGAATACGTGTACATGTACTGTATGTGCTTTTTCCATACTTAGCTTGATAACGGTTTGATGGATCACTTATGTCTTTGGCCTTCTTTTTCTATCAATCAGACTTCTTTGCAGGTCTAAGTTGTCATTATATCATACAAGTACAGTAATTGCACAAAAAGGCAATAACCTTAAAAGGGCACTACAGTATGTACAGTATGGGACATGATCATGAGATGATTTTGAAAATCACAAAGCTAAACGAAATAGTTGTAAAATCTCTTAAAACTAAATTTATGCACTTTGATTTTCCTTGAACTATTTGTTTGAATCTTCCTCTTGGTGTTGTAGGGGCATTGATATGTGAGTGAATGAACTTAATTGTCCGTTTCAACACCATTTTGACATGAAAGCAGCAAAATTACAATAATAATTATCATATACCGTATAGTGTATAGTGCCCCCCTTCA